>NW_027459343.1:0-300000 GCF_050624435.1 Tenrec ecaudatus | reverse complement strand
GAAGACCCAAACCCCCAACCTCTGTGGATCCCGCCCCCTCTGGGCACTGGAGGCTGGAGGAGGCACCAAAGGACCGAACACAACTGGACTCGTAAAAACCAGCGCACAGGTCTCAAAGCAGGTGACTCACACGGGAACCGAAGGGATCGCACCAAGGGGCCGTCGGTAACCAAAGAGCGACCCAGGGAACCAACGCACATCCAGAACATCAAACCAACATCTTCAACGACGGTCACTGATGATGAGCGTGTCAGCATCCATACGGTGACCCAAAGTGATCAATTTCAGCAAAAGAAATACCACGCCAGGAACCACGTTTCAGCCAAAGGCAAGCCAGGAGACCCCATAGCATTCACTCCCAGAGGTCCGGGGACACTCTGGCCAACATCCCACCAAGCAGGCGCTGCACACTGGAGGGTCCCACATATCTGTGGGGCTGGCGACCTATGTGGAATCATTTATCTCAGGCCCCACCTGAGGAGCGTCGCACTCAAGGAGTCGCCTAGGAGCAAACTGCCACTCGCCGGGTGACCACGAGCCACCAAGGCAGGTCCCAGGACCCAAAGTTGGGACTTGAGAAACACTCTCAATTACCGCCTGCAATAGAGCTGGGCGGGCCTCAACGAGATGCGGCCGTGTTCAGACCCAGGTAGTAAACACCGAATTTCTAGCCATATGAGAGCCACCAGGGCTGTTCCCAGGCACCAAGTGGGTTCTTGGAAAAATTCAAGCACAGCTTCAGGCAGTCGGGACTCCGCCCACGCCCAGAGAGGTAGAGGTGACACCAAGACCAGAGGAGTTCGCGCAGACCAACGCTCCCAACACGCCAACTTTTATTTTTTCATGACGCCTCCTTGGGGACCGCTCTGGTCCGCGAGGTAGCAGCGGGAGAGCGCCCTGTGCTGGTCCACCAAGCCTGATGGACACCGGCAGTGAAGCCCACCAACCCGTAAGGCTGCAGGCACAACCTCGGGCCACCAACTGGAGGACTGAGGCAACGCTGCCGGCATCCTGAAACTCTGGCCAGCGACACAGGGCCCTCTTGTCCCATCGCGTTGGCAACAGAGCTCAGGAGAGAAAGTGAAACTGAATGCTGGGTGGTAGTGGCGGGACGAGTGTGCATCACTAGCCGGCAATGGCGCGTCCTTGGCAGGACAGTCGCCTAACTTCGACCAGGTCAAACACCGCCATCATCTACCGCCGCCGCCTGACCCAGAACACTCACCACAGATGCTGCCGCCGCCGCTGCCGTCACCGCTGCTTGTCCCGGACAGGAATCGCCACCACAATGGCTGCTGCCACCCTCCGTGCACGCGCCTCCGGTGTCCCGCTTCCGGACGCTCTATCCGACAGCCAAGTGCCATCCACCGCACTTCTGGCAGATCCCTGCAGGAACAGGAAAAAGACAGACCAGGTTGGTGCCCAGTTATCACCACCTATCACCACCTCCTGACCGGACCTACGTATGGGTAGGAAGCAGAGGAGGGGGAGGACCAACCAACCAACTGCCCTTGTAGGTTTCTGAGTGGGCGCAACGACAAGGGTGTTGATGGGTGGTTTCCAACGGGCTGACCTAGTGATTGGTAGTGCAACCGGACCGACCACGCCGTGCACACAGCACCCATCTCACTTGAGGGGCGTCCTGTCCTAGTGCGCTCCAAAGGAACCTCCTGGCAGTGCTGGCCAGGAAGTGGGGGTGGGGTTGAGGGTCCCTGTGAGAAAGCTCTACAATTGTCCTCCTATTCTGAGTACGATAAGATGGCGGTAGTGATGGTATGATATGCGGCTAAAGTGTAAGTTTAAACGATTTATACCAAAAAGTTTATGTCAGAATGAACAAGTGGACATCTGAGAAACAACAAAGTCCACATGGAAGAAGCGCACCAGCCTGTGAGAGCACGAGGCATTGAAGGGATCAGGTATCAAAAACCAAAAAAATCAAGTGGGGACCCAGAACCCATCTGTGGGAAATTGGACATGTATGATGAAACATACAACTTTCCTCTAGTTCTTGAATGCTTCCTCCCCACCACTATCATAATCCCAATTCTACCTTACAAATCCAGCTGGACCAGAGGATGTACACTGGTACAGATAGGAACAGGCAACACAGGAAATCGAGGACAGATGAACCCCTCAGGACCAGTGGTGAGATTGGCGATACCACGAGGGTAGAGAAGGTGAGGGAGAAAGGGGGAACAGATTACCAGCATCTACAAATAACCTCCTCCCTGGGGGATGGACAGCGGAGAAGTGGGTGAAGAGACATGTTGGAGAGTGTAAGATATGACAAAATAATAATTTTTTATAAATTAACAAGGGGAGGGGGGAGGGAGGAAAAATGAGGCGCGGATACCAGGGATTCAAGTAGAGAAAAAATGTTTTGAGACTGATGAGAGAAACAAATGTATAAAAGTGCATGACACTCTAGATGTATGTGTGGATTGTGATAAGAGTTGGACAAGCACACAATAAAATTATTTAATTTAAAAAATTAAAAACTTAGAAACTAAAAGGAAGAGTTGTTGAAAAATAAGACCTGGTAGAAAGAAAGTTGGACATTGTGGGAAACAGAAGGATTTCTCCAAAGCTGACTCCCCCAAATGTATGCCAAACTTTGCTGCTTGTGAATATACACTTGGAGGTCATCAGGAGATCAGGGGTCATTCTCCCTAAGAGCTATCAGCCATCTAAAGCAGACACCACTGTTTATCTCACAACAAGTAGGGTCCACTCCCTTCTGATAAAGATAGTAGTTTTCTGTTTCCTTGTAGGAGACACCAGAGAGGTCAAACCCATCCAAGGATGACCAAGGTTAAGCTGACACTAAATCTAGGATCTGCCCATCTTGTCACATATATACCCCGAATCCCTCCTCTTCCTATTATGTGTATTTCCCTAGACTACCTCCTGTCATTACTGTATTACCTTCCTGTGATGAATGCCCTCACCTGTAATTAGGGGGCTTGCATATCCCCAGAGAAGATTGAAGCCTGGGCTAACATTAAAGCTCTTGCCCACCAAGCGGGGCTGAGGTGAGCACGCTACATGAATTGTGTCTGATTCCATTTCAATATTTCTATCTCTCATGCTCTCTATAACTTTACTATGATCTTGCATTATTATCGCTGTACAATTGCACCTCCCAGACCCGTAGAGATGTGTTAGGGGCTGGCTTCCCCTGACAGATCATATAATAGAATTTTAAAAGACCAACTCCTTCATCATAAATACCTTTTCTCATCAACACTAATGACTATACACATGGATGGGCTTTCTATTTCCATCAACAGACACAATCTGAAAAAAATTCCATCAGGGAATAGCACTAAGATATACACAATTAAAAATGAAAAAAAAAACTTTATTGTTACTATGTTCACTTTGTTTTTCTTTTTTCAATTTTAATACTTTTATCGGGGACACTTTCCATTTATCTTTCGAAGTGATCTTTCTAAATAAAAACTTTGTGTCACTCAATAAAGAAGATTACAAACATACAATAATGCATGATGATTAGACGAGCATAAAAAAAAGTAAAACTTTACCTATTGAAGACTGGTATGACATATGCTACACATTCAATTATCTCGGGAAAATACAAACGGATAGTATGAAAACACATGGAAATAAAATCAAACGATATGCATATACATATTAATTGTATATATGCACATGTGATTTTTTCCTTGTTTTGATTTTTTTGTACTATTTCATATATTTTTTTTTAAAGCAATGCTTCTTGGACAAGATGAGTAACAGCCTTTAGTGCCTGGACGACAAAGGCATTTGGATGTGTAGGTTTACTTTGTTTTTATTTCATAGAAATTGTGAACTGTCAGTATGCTCTCAGAGAATTTCCAAACTTTTCTTTAACTTTCTATTAAAATTCATGCTCTAATACTGAATATACTCACATTTTTTAACAAGAAATATTGAACCTACCAAGTTCAATTGGAAAATTATGACAGTATTACTACCGCCATAATACAGGCTGACAAATCCAGTGGCTGAGGAAAAGAGAAATCTATGAACTTACAATTCCATCTTTCAGAAGTGATTGGTAGGTCTTATTGGACTCAAACTAAGGTGGTAATGGGTGCATCTGCTGCACATGGCCTCTTCTGAGTTTTGCAAAGCAAGGACCCTTATGATGCAAACGCGTCTACCCTATTCTGAGCCCACCGACCAAACTACTACTACCCTGGGTTGGTCACGAATTGCTAGAGAACAATGAAAGGCATCCTGGGTGACCATTAGGCTGCAATCCACAACCCAAGGCCACCAACCCGCGCTCCAGAGCACAGGACAATGGGTTTTCTAGTACTGTCATGAGTCACAGTCTAAGAAAATATATTTTATCAGGCAATACCACTGTAGCAAACACAATTACAAAGGGAAACCAAATTTTATTAAGACTACTTTTTTAAAATGCTTCAAAGATAAATCTTTAAATAAAAATTTCTGGAACACAATAGATTGCATGACAAACATACAATGATTGAAGATTCCACCAGCATTAAAAAATTAAGACTCGATGTTGAAGACCGGTGTGGCATATGCTACAAATTAAATTATCTCAGGAAAACACTGGAAGAGGGAAAAATATGAAATGAAAACAGTACTCCAAAAACTCACATTATATACCTATCCATTATGGTCCTAATGGATACCTTCTTAAAAGCTGAAGCTTTTCATTTTGATGACGTCCTATTTTTCTTTTATGACTTATGCTTTTTTGGAAGTAGGAAATTTTTGCCTGGTTACAGGGTCGCAGGGATTTTTCTCTAAATATTAAAAACTTTCAGAATTTACAATTGAGGTATATGATGAACTGAAATGGTTATTATGTATGTGGGAGAAAAAGCCTGAAATTCTGCCCGCACCAAACGTCCAGTTGTTAGAACACCGTATGCTTTGCAAAGACTATCCTTTCCTTCACTGACCTTTAGAGCAGCTGCTTAAATTCTAGTGGAAAAACAAGAATTTGTTTTTTCGTGCCGACCCGGTACCTGTAAGAAGATATGGGTGGCGTTTAGCCATTCAACCCGGTCACTGTCTAATGACCTTCTTTGGAGGTGAGACGGAGATACATGGCTCTCTGGAGGCCTGTCACTCTCTCCCCCTCCATGGTGGTCAGCCCAGTTCTTTGCTTAATCCAGCTGCCCCACCTCATCATGCATTCTGTGCTGTCTGTGGGCTGAGGAGCACTCCGTACCACCTTGTCAAGCCAGAGTGCACCACACTGCTGTGCTATGCAGTTCCACACTATGGCCCCACTCCACCTTGCCATGTCTGCTTCCTACAGGCTAATTCCGCCTTTTTTGGCCATCATTACAGATGCCACACCTCCAACCAGCCACTTTGAATCACTACCCAGTGAGGCTCCTTTGTGACTTGGCTTCAACACACTGCACTATTGGCCTCCAATACACCTCACCACCTCATCTTCCTATTGTCTGCAGCCTTAGCCTGGGGCTAGTGGTTAGGTGAGTTTGAAAGACCTTCAGTATATTAACTGACACACTAAATTGAGTCAGACTGAGCTCTCAGTACTGTTATAGGCAATAATGTGCTGTCGTGTTCCTTTTCACTATATAAATTTATTCATATATATGTATAAAATCATAAGTGCCCTGTTTTTTAAGGGTCAGTGTATATCTTTAAGGATTATACTAGTGCATGATTAATGTAGTTTTATGATAAGTATAAAATAAGGTTGTATAAGGCCTCCAACCTTGTTCTTTTAAAAAACTGTTTTAGGCTAAGCTAGATTCTTTGTATCCTCATAAAGAGTTTAAGTCCACTTGTCAATTTCTACACAAAAGACAGAGTAATTTTTATTTGAGTTACAATGAATCTAAATATAGCTACCATATTCATAATTAATTGTTTACTATGTATTCTTTGAGGAGTTTAAGAGTTCTCAGTGCTTCGATGGTATACATTTAAATAATTGAACTACATTTATGATTTTATTATCTAATTGAAATGCTAGTTTAAAGAAGTAACATTTTAATACATTGACATTGCATGCTGTGATCTTACTAATAAATTCCTTTATTAGTTCTAATATATTTTTTGTAGCTTTAACCTTTGGAAGATAAAAAACTTATCATTTAAGAGACACATTCCCTGATAATCTTTAGAAAAATTTTGTAAGAATTGAAAAGTATAACAAAGTAGATTTCAGTTCTTTCAATATGCAGACTAACCAATGCTAAACAGATGACCCATTTTCACTGGGGAAATCTGCTGCAAAGTACCTCTTTAAAGTGTAAAACAGTAAAGATGTCACCTTGAGTGTGCCTGACCTAAGTCACACTATTTTCATTCACCTCACATGCTTATGAAAGCTGGACAAATACTGGAAAGTTGATTCTATGAATTATGGTGTTGGTGAAGAATACTGACGACTATGCCACGAACTGCAAGAAACTAACAAAGCATTCAGCCTGTACTTCTTCAAACATACATTTGGGAGGGTAGCACGACTCTTGTCTCATTTGCTTTGGATATGTCACCAAGACACAGCAGTCCCTCGAGAAAGACATCATGATGCTTGGTAAAGTAGAGGGCTGAGAAAAAGAAGGCTCAACAAGGTGGACTGACACAATAGTTCCAACAAGAGGAGAAAGCAACAACAGAGATGGTGCTGGGTTGGTTATTGCTTTCTTCTTTTGTACACAGGGTCACTTATAGTAGGAACAAACTGAATGGTATCTAACAACAACCATCTTTTACCCAATTTCTTTACCATTTTGGGCAAAATTCATTCTAGTTTTATACAATGCATTTTTTTAACATATTGAGTTTAAACCAGTTGACAATCATCAGGGTTTTCTACATCTAGTTTTTCATAATCAGATTGAAAACAAGTCTTTCTTCCAAGGTTATCAATGGGTGGATTCAAACCTCCAACCTTTTAATTAACAGTCAAGTATTTTTTCCATGACATTAGTTGGAATCAGTGCCTGTTTTAAATATATTTAAGACATGCTAAATATGAGAGACAGCTGGTCACTAGATTGTGGAAGCCGGCTCATCTGGCTCGATGGCTTCCAGTTCACAGCGTTCCATTTTATGATCATTCTGTCTTCCTCAATCATCATTGAAACGGATGGGTAAAATTACCAAGTTGCTGCTAAGTAATGAAAATGGCAATGTCTTGGTCTGAAGACTGACACTAATGCTTAGGTGGTCAACCGTTAAGTTTTCTGGTTTCACTTCAACAACTCACTACCATCGATTCAATGCTGACTCGTAATGACATTATAGGACAGGGTTGAACTGCCCCTGTTCCTTTCTGAGACTAACTGTTTACAGGAGTAGAGAGTCAGCTTTCCAACTTCAGACCTTGTGGAGTCACAGCCCTACAAGTAACTACTGCACCACCAGGGCTCCATTTGGGTTTTGATTAGAAAGCACCATTGTGTTGCCCTTGTGAGCTTTCTCTTTAAATCTTTCTCCTTCCAAAGGCCAGAATTTTTTTAAGTAACTGACAATGTGCTTGAAGTGAGTCCATCTGAACCATAGGTTTATTTACTGTAGCTTAAGGTAAAACTGAAAAATAGAACATGCACAAATATCAACGAACTAAAACATATTTATGATCAACTGATTTACAACAAGGTTGCCAGGTCAATTTACTGATGAGGCAAATAATGTTGGAAAACTGATACCCACAAAAGAATAAGAGGTGACCCTTTTCTTGTACCACATGGAAAAATTAACTCAATATGGACCATAATCCTTAATGTAAAAGCATAACTCAAGGGAACAAATATAGAAGTAAATCTTGAATCAGGGAACTTTGTTTTTAAACCTGACACCAAAAGCTTAAGTGGCAAATGGAAAGATAAATAGGACTACGTCAATTTTGAAATTTTCTTTTGAAAATAAAAAAACTCAAAGTAGGAAAGTATGTATGCAAATTCTATTATCTGACAAAAGTACAGAGTACATAAAGTATGGGTGACTTGTGGAAAAAAGAATGGGTGGCTTTTTGGGTATGTGAATTTTATCTTACGAAATTATATCACCGGGCATAAAAGGACTAGCACACAAAAAATAAGAAATTATATCATCGTTTTAAATGTGTGGTGGGTTTTAGCATAGGAAGACTTGTAGTTGTATAACCATCGCTACAAACTTTCACATATTTCATTACCCTAAAAATAAAACAGCATAAATTTTCCCAGTCACTTCCCATTATCCCTACACTTATCTCCTTAAAATCATAGAGAGGCCTGAGGGGCCAGCCTCCCCTCTCTGCAGAAGATTTCATTTCAGAGGACAGTACTGAAGCTATACAGCTCTAGGAGAGGGTCATGTCTGATCAGAGCACACAGGAGCAAATGAAGGAAGAGGAGGAGAGAGTGGAACACATCCTGGTCCACCAAGGCCTGAGGATGATATTCTGGCTCAGAGCAGCCAAAGCACAGAGAGGACCGACCATAGGGCCTGCCCCACTAGGAGACATGACGTCCCTCACTGACCCATTGTGCTATGGGGGACAACACTGGAGACACAGTGCGGGAATTGCGACCAATCTGACCCCACCACACTGAGGCGAAACACTAAGGGCATGAACAGAATAGCAAGGGGGATAGAGCAACGAGGTCCCTAAGGAAAACCAAAAATAGAATGTGGGGCCAGGGCGTGACACCCCATCAGACGTGACTGGAAAACACTCCTAAAGGTCAAAAAAACAGACCCTGAACTATTTACAGGTTTTTTTCTTTTTTTGTGCTTGATTTTTGTTGTTTTGTTGCTTTGCTGTCTTGGTTTTTTTATGCATATTATTATCTCTTCAGGTCTATCTAGATAAGATAGGTGAGATAAACCATCTGGGGAAGAAAACAAAGGGATCTACATTGGAAGAAGGGGGGCTGGCAAAGGGAGGCAGGGGAAAGGAAGTCCGTGTCAACAACCCCAGGGATTAGGGAACAAGTGATCCAAAAATCAATAGAGAGGAAGGTGTGGTATAGGAGGCCTGGTACGGCTTGATCAAGGGCAATATAACCAAGAGTAATTACTGAAATCCAAATTAATGCAGAACATGAAAGTAGCACAAGAGGAAGGTAAAAGGAAATAGAGGTCTAAATACAGGCATATACATATGTAGATATAATTATATATGATGATGGGGAAATAGATCTATGTGCATATATTTATAGGTTTAGTGTGAACGTAGATGGACATTATTGGGTCTCTAACTCAAGAACTCCAGCAATGCAAGAACACCTTGTTCTACTAAACTGGCATTCCATGATGCTCACCTTCCTGACATGTTCAATGAACACAAAGCAGGTGCGTAAGTAAATGTGAAGAAAGCTAATGGTGTCCAGCTCTCAAAAGATATAACATCTGAGGTCTTAAAGACTTGAATATAAACAAGCAGCCATCTAACTGAGAAGCAACAAAGCCCACATGGAAGAAGCACACCAGTCTGTGTGATCACAAGGGGTCCATAGGGTCAAGTATCATGCATCAAAGAACCATATCACTGTGAATGAGGGGGAGTGCAGACTGGGGACCCAAAATCCGTCTGTAGGCAACTGAACATCCCCTTCTGGAAGGTCACAGGGAAAAGACGAGCCAGTCAAGGTGCAGCATAGCATCATGAAACATAACTTTCTTCTAGTTTTTTTAATGCTTCCTCCCTAGCACTATCATGATCCCAATTCTACCTTACAAATCCGGAAAGACCAGAGGATGTACACAGGTACAGCTCAGAGCTGGAAACACAGGGAATAACCCTGATAAACCCCTCAGGACCAATAATGAGTAGAGATGCCAGGAGGGGAAGGTGGGGGAGATCCCCTGATAATTTGCCATGAGTTAAAAAGTACCTGAGACGTCTACCCCTGCTGCCTCGAAGGAGTATTCTGGCTGTGCTTCCTCCAAGATAGATTTGTGTGTTCCCTTGGCAACCTAAGATACTTTCAATATTCTTTGCCAGCAGAATAATTAGTTCTTCCAGGGTCACCTTTATTCATTTTCCAGCTTTCACATGTATACGATATGACTGAAAATGCCATGGCTTAGGTCAGATACACCTTAATTCTCAAAGTAGCATCCTTGTTCTTCAAAACCTTTAAGAGATCCTGTGCAGAGTTTACCAAAGATTAGACACAATTTTGTTTCTCTCATGTATATCTAGTAATGCTTAACCAGTAAACAAAATGGCTTCAAAAAGTTCGTGGTAAATGAAATAGAAAGACAATGAAATATTATTCATAAATTTTTGAAGACCCTCATCCAGACTTCTTCACTAATTGGATATCTGAAATACATATGGAAGGGGGATTATCTCTACAATAAGAGAAAGGGATGAGGTGGTGGTGGTGGTGTGGAGTGGGGTGGCACACCATCTCAGAGAATGAAAACAGCTGTTTCAATGGTTCCCACTGCAGTGTGGAAACTGCAGGTACACTAAAAGAGCACAGCAACGACAGCATTAAGGTCTTAGAGCTGAAGGACTCCCTCCCTCCTTAGGCCTCTCTTTCAACTATAAAATGTAGCTCTAAAATGAAAAGGTTCTCGGACACAACTTTCAGGAAGCCTGTGGATCCAGGAAAGCCCCGATCTCAGCAGAACCAATTTGGCAATCCACAGGTCTGATTTTTGACCAGTCAGCTCACTTGGTCTAGATCACTCAATTATGTTCACATAAATTACAAGAAACAGGTTCACACCGTCACCACATTCTTTTAAATATTCTTTGAGTCTGGTGAATTAGAATAAACTTTGAAGGAGAAAAATCAGACTGGAAGGGGATGGTGTAAGGCTCCCCAGTGAAATCCTCCAAGGACAGCCATTGGTTACCCTCAAAGAATGTGCAGGTGCATTGTCAGAATGGAAAACAATTCTACAGCAAAATTTTTCTGACCTTTTTCTCATCAATGAAGTTTTTAAATTTTCTTAAACTTCTTCCTAATAAGCTTTGTGACTGCATTGTGTCTTCAAAAAAGTCTAGTAAGATGACCCCTGTGAGTTCCCCTGCCTTGAACTGGCTGAGCAGGTCCCATCAGAGGCCACTGTTTTGAATAACTGTGTTTTGTTTTGTTTCGTTCTGTTTTATTTTACAAGTGAATTTCCAAGAGAACTTGTCTGCAATCATCCACTAATTGCAGAGGCATTTTTATGTTTTTGTGTA
Source organism: Tenrec ecaudatus (assembly GCF_050624435.1). NCBI lineage: Eukaryota > Metazoa > Chordata > Mammalia > Afrosoricida > Tenrecidae > Tenrec > Tenrec ecaudatus. The sequence continues at coordinate 288,839 of NW_027459343.1, read as the reverse complement.
TGATCTAAAGGCAACACTTTCTACGTATCCTCATACATGATGTTACAAAGTACACAGGAAAAAAAATGCTACTTTTTTTTAAGTATTACTGACATTGTCCCATGATATAAAGATTGGGATCTTTGAAAATATTTTCCTTTTCCTTTACTGAAATCAGATCTCACCCATAGTACAAAATAGAATGTAGTCAAAGGCAATTCATTCATTTCAATTCATTATATATAGCTCACTTTTAAAATGGAGAATACTTCAGAAGTTCTAAATCTCCATGTTTAGTAATGATAGAATAATATTTATAATTATACAGCTAGAGTCGCTTAACTCTTTGGCAGTGAAGCAATTAATCACAAATCCCCTATTTGTGGGATTGGATAGCCTGTCATAGTGACTTTAATATCAACACACCAGAAACTTTCCTGAAACAAGTTACATACCTACCCAGGTTTCCAAACGGGTAAAAAGCCGTGTGCATGTGTGTGTGCGTACTATGTTTACTACTGAATACAACCTTCAGATATATGAAACTATTGACCATAAAATCATGGAATTCTGAGCATACTTGGCACAAGTTTCAGTACAACTTAATAAAAGATGTAGTATTAATAATCACATTTCTTTCTCACACGGGAAGATGGAAAACAAAGCTAAATAATATAAATACTTGCTCTACTCAGGTTTTTTAATCTCCTTTTTCAAGTGAGAGGGGTGTTATCTATAGTCTATCTATTGGCTCATTTACTCAAAAGTAAATTTATGTTTAAATTCTTCTACTCCTAATATAGTCTTCCCTCCGTATACACGGAGAGGGGGACCAGGACTCCCAGCAGGTACCAAAATCTGAAGGTATAAGTCTCTTACATAAAATGATATATTGTTTGCATGCGACCCATGCACATCTCCTGTGTACTTTAAATCACCTCTAGAGTAATGGTAACACCTAAACCACTACACATGCTATATAAGGAATACTTTGTGCTCCCTCAGTCTCTGAAGGATTGCTTGAGCACTCATCACTCAGTTGCTCTCCCCCACCAAATATTTCCCATCAGGAGTTGGATGTAACAATGATGCAAAACCCTGAGATACAAATAGTCAACTGAATTTAAAGATCAAGTTTAGTAGCCTGTCAATACACCATCCAAACAAATCACATGTGTTGAGTGGGTGTAAGGACTTTGAGAATTTTCTTAAGGATTCCACATGACACTGGTTAAATATTGGGCTGGTGAAAGCACAAGGTCAGCAATTCAAACCCTCCAGCCACTCCACAGAAAAAAGATGAGGCTTTCTGCTCCAGCAAAGATTGACAGTTTGATGACTATGGGTCAGAATTGACTCAGTGGTGGTGGAATTGGCTTCTTTGGTTACACCAGTGGTTCTCAACCTTCCTAATGCGCGACCCTTTAATACAGTTCCTCGTGTTGTGGTGACCCCCCGAAACACAAAATTATTGTCGTAGCTACTTCATAATTGTAATTTTGATACTTTGATGAATCATAATGTATATATCTGATATTCAGGATATATTTTCATTGTGACAAATTAAACATAATTAAAGCAGTGATTAATCACAAAAATATGTAATTATATATTGCTAAATATTTTTTCTAATGACAAATAAATGAATTTTTGTCTTGAAGTATGGTATATCATGGGTGCCAAAAGTAAAATAAAATGCTACATTTTGCAAAAGTATGCACAAAAGGCCAACATCAATGTGATGCTTGCGATAGCTTTTTTCTCACCAGATAAGAAGCATGTATTTTCCCATGGTCTTAGACAACCCCTGTCAAAGTGTTGTTCAACACTGAAAGGGGTGGTGACTCACAGGTTGAGAACCACTGGGTTAGACCGTTTTTATTTGAAAATTCTATACATATGAGCAACACAACTTACAAGATGTAACTACATCATGTCATACATTAATCATTTTCCTTAATTACATATATATACAAATTCATTAAAACAGTCGTTCTATTTTTAAAGTCGGGCCAAAACAAAGAGAAAGCTGATCATACTTCCAAACAAAGGTACACTAACATCAAATGCCTAATTTATTACTTAACTCTTATCTATAAAAATGGATCAATTAACCTAACAGTGGTGACAGAGAGAAAGTTGCTGACTGACTGGAAAAGTCCTTCCTGTTTACAAATATATATGTATCATAAAATGAAAACGGTGATTATTAATTACACTTTTTACGATAACACTTTAAAAATAATAAAAATTTTAAAAATAATACTTTTAATCAGGGATTTGAAACCGTCTTCACAGTTCAGTTATAACCAAGGAAGCAAAACTGAAACAGACTGGAAAGAATTACTGTCTATGCTCTTTTGGAAAGTTAATCTGCCTCTTAGAAAACAAGGGCAGCCCAATCAACGCCTAGCCACCACATCTCTTAGCCTGCAATCAGAAACAGCACTGCCATGCTCAAAGATGGCAGCTGCACCAGTTTGAATGTGTATTAACCACCCATCCAATCTCCTAAATTAGGTTCCTAAAAGGACTCCCTAACCCTCTGCCAAATCCTATAATCCAGGGATAAAATCTACAAGATTTCCCATTCCGGTTTTCTTTCTACTTCATCCAAATTTTAAAATGTGGAGTCTCTTTTGATTTTGCTTCTTCAGACATGATTGAATCGGATCAAAATCCTGATTTAAATTAATATAAACTTACAGCCATTGAGTCCATGCTGACTCACTTGGACCCTGTACAGGCAGAACTCCTGCCCCTGTGAGTTTCTGAGATTGTAACTGTAAAGGGAAGTAGATAGCCTCTTTAAATCTTCCTCTGAATCAAAAACAAACCAAATTCAGTGCTACCACTCACAATGACCCTACTGGGCAGGGTAGAACTGCCCCTGTGGGTCACACCGCCACAAGTCGATTCTGATTCACAGTGAGCTTCCTAACTTTGCTCCATATGATTCTCAATCACTGTATTCTCTTTAAGTACACTGCCAGGCCTTTTCCTGCAAGTCACTTCCCACTGGTTTGATCCACCAATCTTTCCATTCTTAGCCTAGTTAGTAGTAGCTAAGTGGGTACATGTTTGTGCTGCACAGGGCCTCTACTATAACCAAACAGAGCTCTCAAAGAAGCACTTCGTATATCGGGTCGCTATGAACCAGAGCCACCTTAATGGCTGTGGGTCCAAGGATACATAGGTGCACAAGCACAGTTACACACATACACACACAGTGGGTAATTTTTAGATGGAAAAGAGAAACAATGAAAGTGAACTAAATCTACCCCCTGCAAAAATCTGAACTTTCCTATAGGATTGTGATGTTGATCAAATTACCACACTCTAGAACCAATCCACTGTCAAGACCAAAATTTGATGCCCAAAAAAATCTAAACTGATAAAGCTTGTTTGGTCCCTTGGCTGCCAAAATGCTAATAATCTAGTATACATGAGCATGACTGAGAAATTCACATTTGCTTTTGTAATCAAGGACAGCGTCTAAATGCTTAACTTCTTCATGGATAGAGTACTTTTATGAAGACAAAAGTGGCAGCTGTTAATGAAGACTGAGTAAGAACACCTAAGAGGTTAACTCTAGGTCTCCTGGTTATTTCCTCAGTTGTACAAATCTGAGACCTTTCAATACATGCTATATGTGGAACCAGAAGATGTTATTACACATGGCATTCATTTCATATTCAACATTAGTTAAATGATTCAGGCACTACTCTGGATGCTGGGGATACTCTAGAAGGCAAACAAAGTCGCTATATTCATATACCTTATATGAAAGTGGAAGAAAGAAATCAGAAATTGTGATAAGAGCGGTAAGAGCCCCTAATAAAATGATTAAACAAGAAAAAAGAAAGCAATCTTAAATAACTCCAAGAGAGCAAGACCCGAGGAAAGGAAGCTAATTAAGTATCCTTTTCAGTTTGAATTAATTAATGTTAAAAAGATATCCAGAAAGACAGGGAGATGGAGTGACATTGTTTAAACTCCAGTCCAGAGCTTGAGCCAAGATCAGACTTCAGACACCAGTGTCTTTTATAATGCCTATTAATGCTTCCGCTGTGGCGTTTCACCTTTTACAGGACAGTCTGAATAACACAAAGAGGAACACAGGATAGACTACAAGGTTCATATGCCCACCACCCCACTCCCAATCGGTTTGGTTGATATTCATAGCAAGATGGATCTAAAATCTTTATGGATAAGTCTCCAAGAAACACAGGTCAGCGGTGTAAAGCAACAATAAATGAAAACTCCCATTTTCCCCACTTCTAAATAACACCCCTGCCAGTAGAACATCCCCATGAACAGGGATGTAAGGCAGAGTTGTTGATTTTGTGTATCACTTGTGCTTTAGAGAAGTAAATTCGGTTCAGGTTTAGATTTGCTCACACCTGCCTTGGGAAACTCGGTTAAGATTCTATTCTCCTATGCTAGCTACATTACACTCAAACACTTCTGCTTTTCCACTGAAACCTTACAATGCAGCTTTTGGAAGAAAAAAAACCCCGATTCTGACTCTCTGGAGATGATTTTTTTAGGAATACTACTTCCAAACAGCCATTCAGTGCTTCAAAATAAGTACTCATCTAATTTAATTATGACGACTTCACCAGACAGTAACAGCCCAAGATGATGTTTACAAAGGCACTTGTCACTCCCTTTAGAAGTACCAATGTAGTTGGTGGGGGGGGGGTGCGGGGAGTGGGTGTTTCATACTTTCGGTGTGTTTATAGTCTGCAACCAGTGATAAAGTGACACTTGAGATTATTTAAAGAGCAAAGCACTTCAAGTTTGGGACCTCCCGTAAATTATCCTACGTTCACTGGGTTGCCTCAGCCCCCAGGTACCTGGGACAGGTATTCCGAGTCGCCATGTGCTTGTGCTAGGAAGCACTCTAGGAAGGGGCCCCGGGATGCTATTTTACCCGCCGACGACAGGCTCCAACATTAGGAGCTACTCCAGCGGAGCTTGCAGCCACACCACAGCAGCTCGGAAATAAACCTGACCCGCCCAGCAGCCAGGCTTCGGCCAGCGGAGCGAGGTGCAGCCTTCCCAGTCGCTACCATTCACAAGCACTTGCGCTCTGGCCAGGCAACCTTTTGGACACGCATTCTTACCCCCTTGGGCAAAGTAGGGCATTAGGGGTGAGGCCCCAGGGCTCCTCGGCGGCGCTGGGATTTAAAAACACGTCCGTGAAGCCCACCACAGGTTTCCCGCTCCTAAAACACACTTCTGCGTGAAGAGACACCTGAGTGGCAGGCGGGTCCGGGGCGCCCGCGTAGACGCGATGGCGCGAACGCCGCTCTCCGCTCAGGCGCCCTCAGGAGGCGCCCGAACGCGCCACCCGCCCGCCAGGGACATCCGGCCGCGCCTCAGCAAGGCGTCCTGTGGGCCGTTCAGCGCGCGTCTTCCGAGCCGGCAGGAAGCGCGGCACGGGCGCCGGAGCCGCCGGCCCGGACCTCCAGGAACTCGCCGCAGGCCAGCGCGGGGCCCAGGCGCCGCCGCGACCACCGCCCTTGGCCGCCCTCGGCCGCCCTCAGCCGCGCCGCATCCGGGTCCCGCGCCGCCGCTCTCACCTGCCCGGCGCCCCGCGCAGTGCGCTCCGGATCCAGTGAGCCGTCAGTAGCCCCAGCCGCTGCCCGCCCCGCTCGTCACCTCACGCCCGCCGGGCTTGGCACTCCGCCTACCCGCCGCCGCGCCGCCTTCGTCCCCGTCGTCGTCGTCCCCGCCGCCGCACCGACTGTCGGAGCATGCGCGCCCGCGCCTCCCGTCGAGCTGTATGACTGGCGGGTCCCTGAAGGGCCCCGGGACCCCCAGATCCCCGCCTTCCATGCACGCAATAGGAAGAGGAGGGATTGGGCGTATATTTGTGACAAGATGGGCGGATCCTACATTTAGGATGGCAGTTTAACTTTGACTGGTCTGGATCTCCATATGAACCATATCAGTAGGGTGTGAACTCCACCTACAGGAACCAAGCTATTGGTTGCAAGCTTGAGGGAGAATTAATCCATTGTCTTCAGCAGCAGGGAGCAGAGCACGCCCATCCCAGTCAAGGAGTATTTGTAATTCCTGCATTTAACATTTGAATGCTTACTTTCTTGGAATGTTGGAGCTTGGAGTCTTAAAAACATATTGCCCAGCCCCTCACTTTACACAAAGAACAATAAAAGTAAGGTAAAAATATTTGCATAAGGCCTTCAGTCATCATCTTCAGGCTCTTAAAGGGGTAGGTTTGGCTGCTGGTCTCACATATCAAAGAGCCAGCAAAGCATCAGACATCCTGTCCTGCCCACAGATAGTGGCATGTTCAGTCCCTTTCACTGCCCTTCTTCTCCCAACTGCCTGCAGAGACCTGCACAAAAAAGGTCGAGCAACACACACAGCAATGGTGTGGCCAACAGTGGGAAGAGAAGGAAGGGAAGAAAGGTGGGGGGGGGGCAGAGGTGACAGAAGAAGAATAAGCATCAGGTGTCAGGGGAATCCAGCCCCTAACACATCATTATGAGTCCGGTGGGCGCAATTGTATAGCGATAATAAATAAATATTATAGTAAAGTTACAGAGCATAAGAGAAATATTGAAATAAATGGAGTCAGACACAATTCATAGTAGCATACTCAGCTCAGCCCCGCTTGGTGGTCTACGTGGAAAGAGAGATATTTGATGCTAACCCAGGTTTTTATATTCTCTGGGGGCATGCAAGCCCCCTAATGACAGGTGAGGACCCATGTCACAGGAAGGGGATGTGCTATAGGTGATACAGTAATGAGAGGGGATGGTCTATGGAAATGCAATAGCAAGAGTAGAGATTGGGGGGTATACATGTGACAAGATGGGCTGATTCTAGTTTTAGGATGGCAGCCTAACCTTGGTCATCTTTGGATGGGTTTGACCTCTCTGGTGTCTCCTACAAGGAAACAGACAACTACTATCCTTATCAGAAGGGAGTGAATCCTACTTGTTGTGGGATAAGCAGTGGTGTCTGCTTGCACTAGATAGCTGATAACTCTTAGGGAGAATGACCCCTGATCTATTCCTGATGACCTCCAAGTGCATAGTCATTTGCAAGCAGCTGAGTTTGGAATATATTTGGGGTAGACAGCTTGGGAGAAATCCCTCTGTTTCCCACAATCAGGCACTTGGGGAGAGAAAGAAAATCTGCCATAAAAACAAACCAGCTTGGGGAGCTGATTAAGGCACTGTGATGTAATGAGGTAGATCAGGGAGGAGGTGTTGAAACCAAACCCAAACCACATCTACTGTCCTCACTAGTCTATTCTGACTCTCATAGGACAGAGTAGAGTTGCTCTGTGGGGTTTCCAAAAGGATATATCTTCAGGGGAACAGACAGTCTCATCTTCTTTGGAGCATCAGGTGGGTTTGAACTGCCAGTATTTGGGTTAGCAGGCCAATGCCTTCCTCACAGCACCACTGGGTTCCTTGAGGGTGTCAAAAGGGAGGTACAAAGACACAGATTCTTGGATTTTTCTTCAGGCAAGAGTGCACGATTAACGACAATTATTACTACTGGCAAACTCATACATAAAGAATGCTGTCTTTAGAAGCAACATCTGTACAGGTGGGATCAAATTTCCTAGCTTCTATTGGTTTGTCTACTGCTTCCCCATATCTGACATATAGTAGAAACCTGGTAAAAAATAATTTTTTTAATTGACCCAGAAAGGTAAAGAGGCTTGATCAAGGTCAGAGTCAGCTGGTATTCAAATTGCTAAGCCCTTTAATTTGGCTGAAATCCCTACTAGTCATTCCTCATGACCCCCTGAAATGACCTCACCATGCTCCTTGGATTCCCAAATATTTTTGTGCCAACCTTCCTCAGCTTCATAAGAACATAGAGGAACCATTCTCAGACTCAGGAGGCTGGTAGCACCTGGCAGAATTTCTGAGAAGAGTCAGGAAGCATTTTTGTAGAGGCTGTAGGCATGACACAGCCTGCCTGCTGATAGCTCTTCCTCCTTCCTCCCTAGGGAGCGTCAAATGAACTTAAAATTTGTGAGGATCCTGGACCAGGTTATTTTTAATCTTTCCTTCCCTACACCACTCCACATCTGTTTATCTTGACCAAACTTTTCCCAAGGTCTCAGCCTCAAATTCACTTTCCTGTGAAGCTTTCTACTCCTATAAAGAGTTACAGACTCTCCCAGCCCTCACCCCACTATCATGACTCCAGTTCTACCTTACAAATCCGGCTAGACCAAAGCATGTACACTGGTGCAGATAAGAGCTCTGGACACACAGAATTCAGGACAGATAAACCCCCTAGGAACAGTAATGGGAGTAGTGATACCATGAGGGTGGGGGAGAGGTGGGGTGTGAAAGGGGGAACTGACTGCAATGATCACTGTATAACCACGCCGCTCCCCAGGGGGTGACTGGGGGGCATGAACAACAAGAACTTGGGTGAATGGAGACAGCGGATTCTGTACAATATGAAAAATAATAATTAATAATTTATCAAGTGTTCATGAGGTAGGGAGGGTTGGGAGGGAGGGAAATAAAAGGAGTTGATACCAAGGGCTCACATACAAAGAAAATGATGATTGCAACATATGTACAAATGTGCTTGACAAAATTGATGTATGGATTGTTATAAGACCTGTAAGAGCCCCCAATAAAATGATTTACAAAAATAGAGAGTTTCAGACTTGGAAACTCAGAGGTAGTTCTACCCTGTCCTGTGTAAGGTTGCTATGGGTCAGAATCAACTCTATAGCAATGCGTATGGTTTTGGGAGTCAACCTTGAGATTCTTACCTCAGTCTTGCAGGCAATTGCTGGCTTTCCTGAGGTTTCTGCAGTAGTTTACAAGTAATCTGAGGGATGGAATGATCTCTTGGTTCTCTCTACACCATCAAGTGAAATTTAAAATGACAATCGGTTGTAAGCGAAGGCATTCTTTTAAGAACCAATTTCTCTGCTCAACTCATATTTTTAGCTATGCTGTTTAGGAGGGAGTAGTGTTATGGTGTAGTTTTATGTTAGGTAGCTAGAGCTGGGACCAGGGTGTCTACTGGGCAGGCTCCAAATTCAGGCACATGAGGCAGGGAGGCAGTGCACTTAGGTGGGTGCAAACCATGACAGGTGGGCTTAATTCAGCCAATGGGGTCAACCAATAATGTCAACCACGCCTCCCAGCCGAAGCCACTAAAGGCCGAACCTGGAGACCACCTCCCTGTTTTTCTGTGGGGTCTCTCTCTCTCTCTCTCTCTCTCTCTCTCTCTCTCTCTCAATCCTTTCTTTCCCCCTTCCCCCTCTCTCCTCTCTTTCTCTTCTCTTCTCCTCTATCACCTTCTCTCCTTAATACAAACCCATTTGGATCAACAATCAGTCTTCGACATGAATTCTTTCTCCTGTGATGCCAAGAACTGAGGTATTTCCCACCCGAGAAACCTAACAGTTATGCTGTGATCCACATGGTTGGCAGTTCAAAACTACCAGCAGCTCTGAGAAAGACTGGTTTTTCTACTACCATAGACAGAGTTTCAGAAACTCAGAGGGTCACTGCAAGTCAACAGTGACTTGATGACAGTGAGTTTGGGTTTTATTTTTTGATTTTAGGGAGAGGGTTCACAGTTCACATACCAGCACACCTGCACAGAGATTGGTTCTGAAGAGGAGGAGGACTCCAGGCCCTAGGATTCAAGGGGTACTAGACTTAAGGTGTCCCTGAAAGCAAACTCAGATATGGTCAATTTTGACAGGAAAATTGGTAAAATACACAGAGAAAAAAGAGAGGTTGGTTAGATGCATTTTATCATAGCTGTATTGTGTAACAGCATGCACTCTTAAATGAATGAGGTCATTCTGTATGAATCCATTTGGAAGAATCTCCAAAATATAATATTTAATGAAATAGGCGATACAAAAGAGTAAAAAGTAAGCTTTACTTGGACATACGTACATGATCATCAAAAAGAAACAGAAAGGCCATAGTTGCCTCCAAGGTGGAGATTCAAAGGCTAGGAAGCGAGTGGAGGGAATAATGGATTTGTTCTGGTGATCATCCTTTCCCCAGCTTCCTGGGTGACATAACAGCTAACTTCTTGACTACTACCTAAAAAGTTGGCAGCTGGAATACACCCAGAGATGCCTTGTGTTTTAGGGTAAGAGGATATCCCAAATCTCAAAGATAATTTATTAAATCTTAAACAGGACAAACACATGCCATCGAGATGAGGGGAGGGAAACTATTAGCAAGAGGTCTTATTGATATGTAAGGGTTACCTGAGATTCACAGACTTGAAAGGACATGGCGGCAGATCCCAACATCACAGTTCCAGGTGGGACTACAGAAGCAAGAATAGGACAAGGATTGGGACCTGTGTTAAACAGGACAGTTTACAAGAGTGGTCCAGGGCCAAACAACCAAGGCTTTGGGGGCATGACTCATGACTGTGCAGCCCAGAATGGCAGCCTCGATTCAAGGATACACTTAGGCAAGTCTCTAAGCCCCACCATGGGCTGCCTAAGGGGTAATCCACTTTCCAATGCCCTCTGCCTGGTGGCAAGAGTGTTCACATCCCTGGTCAATGGTCTGAAGGAATTCACTGGAAGCTTAATCCACGTGGGGACTGTGCAAATAGAATTTTGGCTTTCACTGTTATCCACATACTTCTGAAAATTGTGAATTCTCAGAATTTCAGTTGAAAGGTAGGCTTGATGATCTGCTTCTGAGGGGTCACTATGGTGCACACAGCAGGTCACTGTGCATGCGCACCGGAATCAGTTCAACAGCAGCCAACAGCATTCTCCCTTATGTTGCTTGATGTTTGTTTTATGCCCACATCTCCTCTCTCTCTCTCTCTCTCTCTCTCTCTCTCTCACATACACACACACACACACACACACACACACTGGTATTTCAAAAAGTCCCTGAAAAATTCCATTCTCTTTTGATTCCTTGTTCCACTAACTTTTGGGAGCCTGCTTGTGTGCATATATGACACCATTTGTTTGCTGACAATGAGGAGGAATTGAACTACTTGCTGAAGATCAAGGATTGCAGCCTTCAATATGGGTTACAATTCAATATAAGGAAGACCAAAATCCCCAAAACTGGACCAATAGGTGATAAACAGAGAAAAGGGCTTCAGTTGTCAAGGATTTTGTCTTGCTTAGATCCACTATCAATGTTCATAGAAACAGCAGTCAGGAGATCAAAAGATGTATTGTAATGGGTAAATCTGCTGCAGAAAACCTCTTTATAGTGTTGAAGAACAATGATGTTACTCTGAGGACTAAGGTGCACATGACCTAAGCCATGCTATTTTCCATTGCATCATATGCATGTGAAAGTTAGACACTGAATAAGGAAGGCTGTAGAAGAACAGATGCATCGAATTGTGGTCCACCAGAAGACTACTGACAGTACCATGGACTGCTGAAGGACTGACCAATCTGTATCAGAAGAAATAAGGCCAGAGTGCTGCTTAGAGGCAAGGATGGCAAGACGCCATCTTACATACTTTGGACATGTTGTCAGGAGAGACCAGTCCCTGGAGAAGGACATCCTATTTGGTACAGTGGAGAAGCCATGAAACAGAGGAGGTCCTCGAAGAAGTGGATGGACTCAGTGGCTTCATCGGTGGTTCAGGCAGAGGAACAATTGTGAGGATGGTGCACGACCCTACAGTGTTTCATTCGGTTGTATGTGAGGTCACGACGAGTCCAAGTGTCCTCAATGGCACGCAACAACAACTAGCCAGAGCAGAGAGGAGCAATCTGCCCTCTGGGACTTCCCTGGGAAGGTCCTCAATGGAAATTGGGAAAGTCTAAGACCCTGTGGTCATGAGTTATAGTGGTCGGAAGGCCCCAGAACAAATCCAGTAAGCCTTTCTAATCTGTGATCGTCTCCAGGTCTCCATAATGGCCCCATTCTCACTTATGTAGTCCTGCCTGAGAGAGTGATGAATTGCTCTGCCTCCAATCACATTTTTGTGGCAGATTTCATCCATTTCTATAATTAGCGACATGGCCACACAGCCTTTGGACCCCATTATGGCCTCATGCTTATGGTCTCCTTCATCTAAATCATTTCTCCTACTTTTGTCTTTCTTCATTAATTGAATATCTGAGATACATATGGAAGGGGCATTATCTCTACAATAAGAGAAAGGGATGAGGTGGTGGTGGTATGGAGTGGGGTGGCACACCATCTCAGAGAATGAGAACAGCTGTTTCAATGGTTCCCACTGCAGTGTGGAAACTGCAGGTACACTAAAAGAGGACAGCAATGACAGCATTAAGGTCTTAGAGCTTAAGGACTCCCTCCCTCCTTAGGCCTCTCTTTCAACTATAAAATGTAGCTCTAAAATGCAGAGCTTCTCGGACACAGCTTGGAGGAAGCCTGTGGATCCAGGAAAGCCCCAATCTCAGCAGAACCAATTTGGCAATCCACAGGTCTGATTTTTGACCAGTCAGCTCACTTGGTCTAGCTCACTTGGTCTAGATCACTCAATTAATTATGTTCACATAAACTACAACAAACAGGTTCACACTGTCACCACATTTTCTATATAAGAAAACTGGAACAGAAATAAGCTGCCAAATTACTTGGCTTCTTATAAAAGAAATAGCCAAGTGAATGTTTGGGAAAACAACAGCTCCCGCTATGTGGCACAGGGAGCCCTGGTGGCATAGTGGTTTTCACTTGGCTGCTACCCACATAGTTCAAAACCACCACCCGCTCTGAGAGAGAAACGTTAGGGCTTTCTACCCCTGTAAAGAGTTGCAGTCTCAGAAACTCACAGGGGCTGCTCTACCCTGTCCAATAGGGTTGCTGAAAGTCAGGGTTGCTGTGAGTCACAAAAGATGCAATGGCAGTGAGTTTTCAGTTTGATTATTAAGCAAAATTATCAAATTCTGAAACTATTGTTTCTCAATCTATCCTCCATCAAGATCTACCTAAACACTTTTAAAAAATTGAGTCATTTTATCGGGGGCTCTTACACCACTTATAACAATGCATACATCAATTGTATCAAGCACATTTGTACCTACGGTACCATCATCATTTTCTTTATACTTGACCCCTTGGTATCAGCTCCTTTTTCCCCCTTCTCTCCCACTCTCCCACCCTCATGAAACCTTGATAAATTATACTTTCATATTTTACAATGTCCAAGGTCTCACTTCACCAATGTTTCTGTTGCTTGTCCCCCTGGGGTGTGAGTGTTAATACATCAATCATTGCTATCAGTTCCCTCTATCTCATCCCTACCCTCATGTTATCACTACTTCCATTACTGTTCCTGAAGGGTTTATCTGTCCTGGATTCTGTGTGTTGAGAGTTCTTATCTGTACCAGTGTACATGCTCTGGTCTAGCCGGCTTTGTAAGGTAGAGCTGAGGTCATGATAGTTGGAGGGAGTGAGCGGGAGAGGAAGCATTGAAGAACTAGACAAATGGTATGTACTGTGGTATGAGTTGGGGTGCCAGCCCCCCACCAGTAATCTTGGGTTCAATAAGCACAATTGTATGGTTGAGATATATAAATATTATATTAAAGTCACCGGGAGCATGAGCGATAGAAGAGACATTACAATAATGCAGTCAGACACAATTCATGGTAGCATGCTCACCTCCTGGATGGCCATGATCTTACCAGCCAGGTCCACGCTCAGTGTGGATGAAGGGAGGTGGGATGGAGACCAGGCAGGAGGCTCAAGGACTGGGCTGGAGGCTGGAGCCCCAGCACAAGGCGGGCTTCCCCAGACAAATGGCGCACAACGTGGGACAATATGAGTTATATCCCATATAACAATTATATGGCCCCATTGGTATGTAGAGTGAATTTGAAAATTGTGTGAAGTGAGGATCCGGTGTGGGGATTGACAGAGAAGTAGTGGAAATAGTGAATTAGAATTTTAAAGAGGATAATGGGAGCAAGGTAAAAGTAAACCTGAAACTTATGGTACCATGCTCTCTACTTACTGAAAAGACAAGGTGTAAAAGTAACGAAGAAAAAGATACAATGTTTTCTAAAAGTAGTAAAAAGGTATAATTCATGGTTCTCAGAGGAAGGAACTTTTGATTTAGAGACCTGGGAGGAGGTCATTGTCAACTTAAAGGAAGCACAGAGATGGGGAGAGTATCCCTATGGAGAAGTGGTCTCTGTGGGTACAAGTTAAGATGGTTTTAAAACTTTTGCAGGAGGAAGAGAATAAGGATGAACAGTCTAGTGAGAAGTCTTGTGTCTATTCAAATCTAGAAAAGCAAGCTAAAGTGTCTGTGAATAAGCATGATTTAGGTTATGAAACTTTAGGAAAAACTGAAAAGGCAGGGATTGGTTTGTTATCTAAAGCCTCCAATTCTAGAACAGAACCTCATTGCCAAAGCCTGTATGCTCTCGCGAGACTGCAGACTCCGAAGGTTTAAAGGTGATACAGTACTAGAGGCAGTGGATTGCAAGATCCAAAGCATGGCTATTAAACAATCCCAGGAAGCTCCCTTGCTTTCAAAGGTAGAGAAAGCCAAGAAGCAGAACAGGCAACGTCTAAGATGCCCAAATTTAAATCAGATGAGAAGCAGTGAGAACGGGTTTCAGGCAGATGAGAAGATTTTAGGCAGAGCTAAAAGAATGAGCCTGAGTCAGAAGGGGACATAGTAAAAGCAACTGCTCTCCTGCTGGAATTTAGTGTAAGAAAGGCCAGAGATTGTAAAACAATCAAGCAAGCCAGCCCTGAAGGTAGAGAGATTAGCTCCAAAGAAATGCAAACTAGGAGAGCTAGCACAGAAGGTGAAGTTCAGGAAGTGGAACTCCAAGATATCCAGATTGAAAAGAGTAGCTCAGAGAATAGATGTAAAGAAGCAAAGTATAGGAAAGCACCTTTACTCTCCAGAGTAGGAAGAGGGATTGCAGAAGAAGATTTAGAATGCAAGATGTCTTATCCTGTTAGAACCAAAAGGAATTCACAGTGCCTTTGCCTTTTAAGTTGCTAAAAGATCTCAAGCAGGCAATCAATGACTAGGGCCCAGACTCCCATTTTGTAATTAGCATGATAAGGGCTCTAGCAGAGTCTGACAGCTGGACCCCTACAGATTGGAAAGCTTTAGTGAGAATTTGTCTTTACTCTTCAGAATGCTTGTGATATCAAATGCTATGGAAGGAAGCAGCCCTTGCAAGAGCTGGGAAGAATGCTGAGGATGGGATAGATATAGGAATTCATCAATTGCTAGGGGCTGCAAATTATATTACAGTTGAGTCTCAACTACAGTTTACTGAACAGACAATAGGACAGATACATGAGGTTTGCTTAAGGGCCTGGGAAAAGATAATTCCATCAGAAGAGAGAACGCCGCGTTACAGGGCTATAAGACAACAGAATGATGAGCGTTACGCTGACTTTGTGTCCCGACTGGAAGATGCTATTTCCAAATGTGTGAAGAATGTTCAGGCAGTAAGAGACCTAGTGCACAAGCTATCTTATGATTTCTCTAATAAGCACTGTAAAAATGCCTTGCATCCCTACAGCGAACAGGGCACTTTGCTGGGTTATTTTAGGATATGCAGGAATGTAGAGGCAGAGGAATACAAGGCAGACCTCATGGCAGCTTCATTGGCAAACTATATCAGACCTGGAAGAAAGTGCTTTAGTTGTGGGAAGACAAGTCATCTTCAAAAGAGTGTAGGCAGAGCAGGCTGCGGCCAATGTCAGAGCATGGGCCAGGACCATGGAGATCGGGTTTAAACGAACCTGAACTCTGCCTCCATTGTAGGAAGGGAACTCATTGGGCGAGCCAATGTCGTTCAAAAATCAACAGTGAAGGGTCGCCATTAGCAAAGACTTCCCGGCGGGAAAATAGTGGAAGAAGCTTGATGCAGAGCCCTCATAGCAGAGCGTGGTAGGCAAGGTGTCTGCCTACTGGAGCAAAGAAGATCTTTGAGAGAAATCACCTTTATCTAGCAGCCTCACAGCAGGAGAACAGACCTAGCCAAAGAGGCAAAAACCTAGTCTCTGTTCTCACTGCAGTTGGTTTGAATAACCAAGAGATGGCTCAGAAGCCTTCACAGGAGCTTGATCCTCAAAAGCAGGGACCTCTTATTGAAAGATTAATACAGTTTCTATCAGGAAGATTTAACCTTAGTACTCAAGAAATTAAAATTGATACTGGAGTTGATAAGAGTTGTAAGAAAAAACCCAAAACTGTGATTGAATCAGAAATGAAGAGCAGTAATTGGGGTCCACTACCTAAAAGAACTATAGGATGTTTATTAAGAAAGTCCAAAAAAAAAAAAAAAAAAGAAAGTCCAACATAAATTCTCAATGTGTTGCTGGAGTTATTGGTCAGGATTGTGAAGAAGAAATTAAGGCAGTAATGAGTTCTGATATACCATGGTTTGTAAAAATGTAGGATCGCTTAAGCCAATTTTCCCTTCCTTGCATTTCTAGAGTAAAAATTTATACCTATCAGGAAAGAGTACTTGAGAAGTTTGACCACCCTATAAATCAAGCAGTCTTCTGGACTGCTGTTGTGGAGAAACAGCGCCCCCACATGGAATTAGAAATGGAAGGAAAAAGGTTTGTTAACTGTGGATGCCGGGTCATTTCCTTAGGGCATTCAGGGGGGCCTAGCCCTCCCATTAACTTCCCCTAAAGCCAGCATAGAGGGAATGAGTGAAGTTAACCAAGACAGAACTCTGGGGGCATGCAAGCCCCCTAATGACAGGTGAGGACCCATGTCACAGGAAGGGGATGTGCTATAGGTGATACAGTAATGAGAGGGGATGGTC
Source organism: Tenrec ecaudatus (assembly GCF_050624435.1). NCBI lineage: Eukaryota > Metazoa > Chordata > Mammalia > Afrosoricida > Tenrecidae > Tenrec > Tenrec ecaudatus. The sequence goes on along the minus strand of NW_027459343.1, from coordinate 272,095 downwards.
TATGGAAATGCAATAGCAAGAGTAGAGATTGGGGGGTATACATGTGACAAGATGGGCTGATTCTAGTTTTAGGATGGCAGCCTAACCTTGGTCATCTTTGGATGGGTTTGACCTCTCTGGTGTCTCCTACAAGGAAACAGACAACTACTATCCTTATCAGAAGGGAGTGAATCCTACTTGTTGTGGGATAAGCAGTGGTGTCTGCTTGCACTAGATAGCTGATAACTCTTAGGGAGAATGACCCCTGATCTATTCCTGATGACCTCCAAGTGCATAGTCATTTGCAAGCAGCTGAGTTTGGAATATATTTGGGGTAGACAGCTTGGGAGAAATCCCTCTGTTTCCCACAATCAGGCACTTGGGGAGAGAAAGAAAATCTGCCATAAAAACAAACCAGCTTGGGGAGCTGATTAAGGCACTGTGATGTAATGAGGTAGATCAGGGAGGAGGTGTTGAAACCAAACCCAAACCACATCTACTGTCCTCACTAGTCTATTCTGACTCTCATAGGACAGAGTAGAGTTGCTCTGTGGGGTTTCCAAAAGGATATATCTTCAGGGGAACAGACAGTCTCATCTTCTTTGGAGCATCAGGTGGGTTTGAACTGCCAGTATTTGGGTTAGCAGGCCAATGCCTTCCTCACAGCACCACTGGGTTCCTTGAGGGTGTCAAAAGGGAGGTACAAAGACACAGATTCTTGGATTTTTCTTCAGGCAAGAGTGCACGATTAACGACAATTATTACTACTGGCAAACTCATACATAAAGAATGCTGTCTTTAGAAGCAACATCTGTACAGGTGGGATCAAATTTCCTAGCTTCTATTGGTTTGTCTACTGCTTCCCCATATCTGACATATAGTAGAAACCTGGTAAAAAATAATTTTTTTAATTGACCCAGAAAGGTAAAGAGGCTTGATCAAGGTCAGAGTCAGCTGGTATTCAAATTGCTAAGCCCTTTAATTTGGCTGAAATCCCTACTAGTCATTCCTCATGACCCCCTGAAATGACCTCACCATGCTCCTTGGATTCCCAAATATTTTTGTGCCAACCTTCCTCAGCTTCATAAGAACATAGAGGAACCATTCTCAGACTCAGGAGGCTGGTAGCACCTGGCAGAATTTCTGAGAAGAGTCAGGAAGCATTTTTGTAGAGGCTGTAGGCATGACACAGCCTGCCTGCTGATAGCTCTTCCTCCTTCCTCCCTAGGGAGCGTCAAATGAACTTAAAATTTGTGAGGATCCTGGACCAGGTTATTTTTAATCTTTCCTTCCCTACACCACTCCACATCTGTTTATCTTGACCAAACTTTTCCCAAGGTCTCAGCCTCAAATTCACTTTCCTGTGAAGCTTTCTACTCCTATAAAGAGTTACAGACTCTCCCAGCCCTCACCCCACTATCATGACTCCAGTTCTACCTTACAAATCCGGCTAGACCAAAGCATGTACACTGGTGCAGATAAGAGCTCTGGACACACAGAATTCAGGACAGATAAACCCCCTAGGAACAGTAATGGGAGTAGTGATACCATGAGGGTGGGGGAGAGGTGGGGTGTGAAAGGGGGAACTGACTGCAATGATCACTGTATAACCACGCCGCTCCCCAGGGGGTGACTGGGGGGCATGAACAACAAGAACTTGGGTGAATGGAGACAGCGGATTCTGTACAATATGAAAAATAATAATTAATAATTTATCAAGTGTTCATGAGGTAGGGAGGGTTGGGAGGGAGGGAAATAAAAGGAGTTGATACCAAGGGCTCACATACAAAGAAAATGATGATTGCAACATATGTACAAATGTGCTTGACAAAATTGATGTATGGATTGTTATAAGACCTGTAAGAGCCCCCAATAAAATGATTTACAAAAATAGAGAGTTTCAGACTTGGAAACTCAGAGGTAGTTCTACCCTGTCCTGTGTAAGGTTGCTATGGGTCAGAATCAACTCTATAGCAATGCGTATGGTTTTGGGAGTCAACCTTGAGATTCTTACCTCAGTCTTGCAGGCAATTGCTGGCTTTCCTGAGGTTTCTGCAGTAGTTTACAAGTAATCTGAGGGATGGAATGATCTCTTGGTTCTCTCTACACCATCAAGTGAAATTTAAAATGACAATCGGTTGTAAGCGAAGGCATTCTTTTAAGAACCAATTTCTCTGCTCAACTCATATTTTTAGCTATGCTGTTTAGGAGGGAGTAGTGTTATGGTGTAGTTTTATGTTAGGTAGCTAGAGCTGGGACCAGGGTGTCTACTGGGCAGGCTCCAAATTCAGGCACATGAGGCAGGGAGGCAGTGCACTTAGGTGGGTGCAAACCATGACAGGTGGGCTTAATTCAGCCAATGGGGTCAACCAATAATGTCAACCACGCCTCCCAGCCGAAGCCACTAAAGGCCGAACCTGGAGACCACCTCCCTGTTTTTCTGTGGGGTCTCTCTCTCTCTCTCTCTCTCTCTCTCTCTCTCTCTCTCTCTCAATCCTTTCTTTCCCCCTTCCCCCTCTCTCCTCTCTTTCTCTTCTCTTCTCCTCTATCACCTTCTCTCCTTAATACAAACCCATTTGGATCAACAATCAGTCTTCGACATGAATTCTTTCTCCTGTGATGCCAAGAACTGAGGTATTTCCCACCCGAGAAACCTAACAGTTATGCTGTGATCCACATGGTTGGCAGTTCAAAACTACCAGCAGCTCTGAGAAAGACTGGTTTTTCTACTACCATAGACAGAGTTTCAGAAACTCAGAGGGTCACTGCAAGTCAACAGTGACTTGATGACAGTGAGTTTGGGTTTTATTTTTTGATTTTAGGGAGAGGGTTCACAGTTCACATACCAGCACACCTGCACAGAGATTGGTTCTGAAGAGGAGGAGGACTCCAGGCCCTAGGATTCAAGGGGTACTAGACTTAAGGTGTCCCTGAAAGCAAACTCAGATATGGTCAATTTTGACAGGAAAATTGGTAAAATACACAGAGAAAAAAGAGAGGTTGGTTAGATGCATTTTATCATAGCTGTATTGTGTAACAGCATGCACTCTTAAATGAATGAGGTCATTCTGTATGAATCCATTTGGAAGAATCTCCAAAATATAATATTTAATGAAATAGGCGATACAAAAGAGTAAAAAGTAAGCTTTACTTGGACATGCGTACATGATCATCAAAAAGAAACAGAAAGGCCATAGTTGCCTCCAAGGTGGAGATTCAAAGGCTAGGAAGCGAGTGGAGGGAATAATGGATTTGTTCTGGTGATCATCCTTTCCCCAGCTTCCTGGGTGACATAACAGCTAACTTCTTGACTACTACCTAAAAAGTTGGCAGCTGGAATACACCCAGAGATGCCTTGTGTTTTAGGGTAAGAGGATATCCCAAATCTCAAAGATAATTTATTAAATCTTAAACAGGACAAACACATGCCATCGAGATGAGGGGAGGGAAACTATTAGCAAGAGGTCTTATTGATATGTAAGGGTTATCTGAGATTCACAGACTTGAAAGGACATGGCGGCAGATCCCAACATCACAGTTCCAGGTGGGACTACAGAAGCAAGAATAGGACAAGGATTGGGACCTGTGTTAAACAGGACAGTTTACAAGAGTGGTCCAGGGCCAAACAACCAAGGCTTTGGGGGCATGACTCATGACTGTGCAGCCCAGAATGGCAGCCTCGATTCAAGGATACACTTAGGCAAGTCTCTAAGCCCCACCATGGGCTGCCTAAGGGGTAATCCACTTTCCAATGCCCTCTGCCTGGTGGCAAGAGTGTTCACATCCCTGGTCAATGGTCTGAAGGAATTCACTGGAAGCTTAATCCACGTGGGGACTGTGCAAATAGAATTTTGGCTTTCACTGTTATCCACATACTTCTGAAAATTGTGAATTCTCAGAATTTCAGTTGAAAGGTAGGCTTGATGATCTGCTTCTGAGGGGTCACTATGGTGCACACAGCAGGTCACTGTGCATGCGCACCGGAATCAGTTCAACAGCAGCCAACAGCATTCTCCCTTATGTTGCTTGATGTTTGTTTTATGCCCACATCTCCTCTCTCTCTCTCTCTCTCTCTCTCTCTCTCTCTCTCTCTCTCTCTCTCTCTCTCTCTCTCTCTCTCACATACACACACACACACACACACACACACTGGTATTTCAAAAAGTCCCTGAAAAATTCCATTCTCTTTTGATTCCTTGTTCCACTAACTTTTGGGAGCCTGCTTGTGTGCATATATGACACCATTTGTTTGCTGAAAATGAGGAGGAATTGAACTACTTGCTGAAGATCAAGGATTGCAGCCTTCAATATGGGTTACAATTCAATATAAGGAAGACCAAAATCCCCAAAACTGGACCAATAGGTGATAAACAGAGAAAAGGGCTTCAGTTGTCAAGGATTTTGTCTTGCTTAGATCCACTATCAATGTTCATAGAAACAGCAGTCAGGAGATCAAAAGATGTATTGTAATGGGTAAATCTGCTGCAGAAAACCTCTTTATAGTGTTGAAGAACAATGATGTTACTCTGAGGACTAAGGTGCACATGACCTAAGCCATGCTATTTTCCATTGCATCATATGCATGTGAAAGTTAGACACTGAATAAGGAAGGCTGTAGAAGAACAGATGCATCGAATTGTGGTCCACCAGAAGACTACTGACAGTACCATGGACTGCTGAAGGACTGACCAATCTGTATCAGAAGAAATAAGGCCAGAGTGCTGCTTAGAGGCAAGGATGGCAAGACGCCATCTTACATACTTTGGACATGTTGTCAGGAGAGACCAGTCCCTGGAGAAGGACATCCTATTTGGTACAGTGGAGAAGCCATGAAACAGAGGAGGTCCTCGAAGAAGTGGATGGACTCAGTGGCTTCATCGGTGGTTCAGGCACAGGAACAATTGTGAGGATGGTGCACGACCCTACAGTGTTTCATTCGGTTGTATGTGAGGTCACGACGAGTCCAAGTGTCCTCAATGGCACGCAACAACAACTAGCCAGAGCAGAGAGGAGCAATCTGCCCTCTGGGACTTCCCTGGGAAGGTCCTCAATGGAAATTGGGAAAGTCTAAGACCCTATGGTCATGAGTTATAGTGGTCGGAAGGCCCCAGAACAAATCCAGTAAGCCTTTCTAATCTGTGATCGTCTCCAGGTCTCCATAATGGCCCCATTCTCACTTATGTAGTCCTGCCTGAGAGAGTGATGAATTGCTCTGCCTCCAATCACATTTTTGTGGCAGATTTCATCCATTTCTATAATTAGCGACATGGCCACACAGCCTTTGGACCCCATTATGGCCTCATGCTTATGGTCTCCTTCATCTAAATCATTTCTCCTACTTTTGTCTTTCTTCATTAATTGAATATCTGAGATACATATGGAAGGGGCATTATCTCTACAATAAGAGAAAGGGATGAGGTGGTGGTGGTATGGAGTGGGGTGGCACACCATCTCAGAGAATGAGAACAGCTGTTTCAATGGTTCCCACTGCAGTGTGGAAACTGCAGGTACACTAAAAGAGGACAGCAATGACAGCATTAAGGTCTTAGAGCTTAAGGACTCCCTCCCTCCTTAGGCCTCTCTTTCAATTATAAAATGTAGCTCTAAAATGCAGAGCTTCTCGGACACAGCTTGGAGGAAGCCTGTGGATCCAGGAAAGCCCCAATCTCAGCAGAACCAATTTGGCAATCCACAGGTCTGATTTTTGACTAGTCAGCTCACTTGGTCTAGCTCACTTGGTCTAGATCACTCAATTATGTTCACATAAACTACAACAAACAGGTTCACACTGTCACCACATTTTCTATATAAGAAAACTGGAACAGAAATAAGCTGCCAAATTACTTGGCTTCTTATAAAAGAAATAGCCAAGTGAATGTTTGGGAAAACAACAGCTCCCGCTATGTGGCACAGGGAGCCCTGGTGGCATAGTGGTTTTCACTTGGCTGCTACCCACATAGTTCAAAACCACCACCCGCTCTGAGAGAGAAACGTTAGGGCTTTCTACCCCTGTAAAGAGTTGCAGTCTCAGAAACTCACAGGGGCTGCTCTACCCTGTCCAATAGGGTTGCTGAAAGTCAGGGTTGCTGTGAGTCACAAAAGATGCAATGGCAGTGAGTTTTCAGTTTGATTATTAAGCAAAATTATCAAATTCTGAAACTATTGTTTCTCAATCTATCCTCCATCAAGATCTACCTAAACACTTTTAAAAAATTGAGTCATTTTATCGGGGGCTCTTACACCACTTATAACAATGCATACATCAATTGTATCAAGCACATTTGTACCTACGGTACCATCATCATTTTCTTTATACTTGACCCCTTGGTATCAGCTCCTTTTTCCCCCTTCTCTCCCACTCTCCCACCCTCATGAAACCTTGATAAATTATACTTTCATATTTTACAATGTCCAAGGTCTCACTTCACCAATGTTTCTGTTGCTTGTCCCCCTGGGGTGTGAGTGTTAATACATCAATCATTGCTATCAGTTCCCTCTATCTCATCCCTACCCTCATGTTATCACTACTTCCATTACTGTTCCTGAAGGGTTTATCTGTCCTGGATTCTGTGTGTTGAGAGTTCTTATCTGTACCAGTGTACATGCTCTGGTCTAGCCGGCTTTGTAAGGTAGAGCTGAGGTCATGATAGTTGGAGGGAGTGAGCGGGAGAGGAAGCATTGAAGAACTAGACAAATGGTATGTACTGTGGTATGAGTTGGGGTGCCAGCCCCCCACCAGTAATCTTGGGTTCAATAAGCACAATTGTATGGTTGAGATATATAAATATTATATTAAAGTCACCGGGAGCATGAGCGATAGAAGAGACATTACAATAATGCAGTCAGACACAATTCATGGTAGCATGCTCACCTCCTGGATGGCCATGATCTTACCAGCCAGGTCCACGCTCAGTGTGGATGAAGGGAGGTGGGATGGAGACCAGGCAGGAGGCTCAAGGACTGGGCTGGAGGCTGGAGCCCCAGCACAAGGCGGGCTTCCCCAGACAAATGGCGCACAACGTGGGACAATATGAGTTATATCCCATATAACAATTATATGGCCCCATTGGTATGTAGAGTGAATTTGAAAATTGTGTGAAGTGAGGATCCGGTGTGGGGATTGACAGAGAAGTAGTGGAAATAGTGAATTAGAATTTTAAAGAGGATAATGGGAGCAAGGTAAAAGTAAACCTGAAACTTATGGTACCATGCTCTCTACTTACTGAAAAGACAAGGTGTAAAAGTAACGAAGAAAAAGATACAATGTTTTCTAAAAGTAGTAAAAAGGTATAATTCATGGTTCTCAGAGGAAGGAACTTTTGATTTAGAGACCTGGGAGGAGGTCATTGTCAACTTAAAGGAAGCACAGAGATGGGGAGAGTATCCCTATGGAGAAGTGGTCTCTGTGGGTACAAGTTAAGATGGTTTTAAAACTTTTGCAGGAGGAAGAGAATAAGGATGAACAGTCTAGTGAGAAGTCTTGTGTCTATTCAAATCTAGAAAAGCAAGCTAAAGTGTCTGTGAATAAGCATGATTTAGGTTATGAAACTTTAGGAAAAACTGAAAAGGCAGGGATTGGTTTGTTATCTAAAGCCTCCAATTCTAGAACAGAACCTCATTGCCAAAGCCTGTATGCTCTCGCGAGACTGCAGACTCCGAAGGTTTAAAGGTGATACAGTACTAGAGGCAGTGGATTGCAAGATCCAAAGCATGGCTATTAAACAATCCCAGGAAGCTCCCTTGCTTTCAAAGGTAGAGAAAGCCAAGAAGCAGAACAGGCAACGTCTAAGATGCCCAAATTTAAATCAGATGAGAAGCAGTGAGAACGGGTTTCAGGCAGATGAGAAGATTTTAGGCAGAGCTAAAAGAATGAGCCTGAGTCAGAAGGGGACATAGTAAAAGCAACTGCTCTCCTGCTGGAATTTAGTGTAAGAAAGGCCAGAGATTGTAAAACAATCAAGCAAGCCAGCCCTGAAGGTAGAGAGATTAGCTCCAAAGAAATGCAAACTAGGAGAGCTAGCACAGAAGGTGAAGTTCAGGAAGTGGAACTCCAAGATATCCAGATTGAAAAGAGTAGCTCAGAGAATAGATGTAAAGAAGCAAAGTATAGGAAAGCACCTTTACTCTCCAGAGTAGGAAGAGGGATTGCAGAAGAAGATTTAGAATGCAAGATGTCTTATCCTGTTAGAACCAAAAGGAATTCACAGTGCCTTTGCCTTTTAAGTTGCTAAAAGATCTCAAGCAGGCAATCAATGACTAGGGCCCAGACTCCCATTTTGTAATTAGCATGATAAGGGCTCTAGCAGAGTCTGACAGCTGGACCCCTACAGATTGGAAAGCTTTAGTGAGAATTTGTCTTTACTCTTCAGAATGCTTGTGATATCAAATGCTATGGAAGGAAGCAGCCCTTGCAAGAGCTGGGAAGAATGCTGAGGATGGGATAGATATAGGAATTCATCAATTGCTAGGGGCTGCAAATTATATTACAGTTGAGTCTCAACTACAGTTTACTGAACAGACAATAGGACAGATACATGAGGTTTGCTTAAGGGCCTGGGAAAAGATAATTCCATCAGAAGAGAGAACGCCGCGTTACAGGGCTATAAGACAACAGAATGATGAGCGTTACGCTGACTTTGTGTCCCGACTGGAAGATGCTATTTCCAAATATGTGAAGAATGTTCAGGCAGTAAGAGACCTAGTGCACAAGCTATCTTATGATTTCTCTAATAAGCACTGTAAAAATGCCTTGCATCCCTACAGCGAACAGGGCACTTTGCTGGGTTATTTTAGGATATGCAGGAACGTAGAGGCAGAGGAATACAAGGCAGACCTCATGGCAGCTTCATTGGCAAACTATATCAGACCTGGAAGAAAGTGCTTTAGTTGTGGGAAGACAAGTCATCTTCAAAAGAGTGTAGGCAGAGCAGGCTGCGGCCAATGTCAGAGCATGGGCCAGGACCATGGAGATCGGGTTTAAACGAACCTGAACTCTGCCTCCATTGTAGGAAGGGAACTCATTGGGCGAGCCAATGTCGTTCAAAAATCAACAGTGAAGGGTCGCCATTAGCAAAGACTTCCCGGCGGGAAAATAGTGGAAGAAGCTTGATGCAGAGCCCTCATAGCAGAGCGTGGTAGGCAAGGTGTCTGCCTACTGGAGCAAAGAAGATCTTTGAGAGAAATCGCCTTTATCTAGCAGCCTCACAGCAGGAGAACAGACCTAGCCAAAGAGGCAAAAACCTAGTCTCTGTTCTCACTGCAGTTGGTTTGAATAACCAAGAGATGGCTCAGAAGCCTTCACAGGAGCTTGATCCTCAAAAGCAGGGACCTCTTATTGAAAGATTAATACAGTTTCTATCAGGAAGATTTAACCTTAGTACTCAAGAAATTAAAATTGATACTGGAGTTGATAAGAGTTGTAAGAAAAAACCCAAAACTGTGATTGAATCAGAAATGAAGAGCAGTAATTGGGGTCCACTACCTAAAAGAACTATAGGATGTTTATTAAGAAAGTCCAAAAAAAAAAAAAAAAAAGAAAGTCCAACATAAATTCTCAATGTGTTGCTGGAGTTATTGGTCAGGATTGTGAAGAAGAAATTAAGGCAGTAATGAGTTCTGATATACCATGGTTTGTAAAAATGTAGGATCGCTTAAGCCAATTTTCCCTTCCTTGCATTTCTAGAGTAAAAATTTATACCTATCAGGAAAGAGTACTTGAGAAGTTTGACCACCCTATAAATCAAGCAGTCTTCTGGACTGCTGTTGTGGAGAAACAGCGCCCCCACATGGAATTAGAAATGGAAGGAAAAAGGTTTGTTAACTGTGGATGCCGGGTCATTTCCTTAGGGCATTCAGGGGGGCCTAGCCCTCCCATTAACTTCCCCTAAAGCCAGCATAGAGGGAATGAGTGAAGTTAACCAAGACAGAACTCTGGGGGCATGCAAGCCCCCTAATGACAGGTGAGGACCCATGTCACAGGAAGGGGATGTGCTATAGGTGATACAGCAATGAGAGGGGATGGTCTATGGAAATGCAATAGCAAGAGTAGAGATTGGGGGGTATACATGTGACAAGATGGGCTGATTCTAGTTTTAGGATGGCAGCCTAACCTTGGTCATCTTTGGATGGGTTTGACCTCTCTGGTGTCTCCTACAAGGAAACAGACAACTACTATCCTTATCAGAAGGGAGTGAATCCTACTTGTTGTGGGATAAGCAGTGGTGTCTGCTTGCACTAGATAGCTGATAACTCTTAGGGAGAATGACCCCTGATCTATTCCTGATGACCTCCAAGTGCATAGTCATTTGCAAGCAGCTGAGTTTGGAATATATTTGGGGTAGACAGCTTGGGAGAAATCCCTCTGTTTCCCACAATCAGGCACTTGGGGAGAGAAAGAAAATCTGCCATAAAAACAAACCAGCTTGGGGAGCTGATTAAGGCACTGTGATGTAATGAGGTAGATCAGGGAGGAGGTGTTGAAACCAAACCCAAACCACATCTACTGTCCTCACTAGTCTATTCTGACTCTCATAGGACAGAGTAGAGTTGCTCTGTGGGGTTTCCAAAAGGATATATCTTCAGGGGAACAGACAGTCTCATCTTCTTTGGAGCATCAGGTGGGTTTGAACTGCCAGTATTTGGGTTAGCAGGCCAATGCCTTCCTCACAGCACCACTGGGTTCCTTGAGGGTGTCAAAAGGGAGGTACAAAGACACAGATTCTTGGATTTTTCTTCAGGCAAGAGTGCACGATTAACGACAATTATTACTACTGGCAAACTCATACATAAAGAATGCTGTCTTTAGAAGCAACATCTGTACAGGTGGGATCAAATTTCCTAGCTTCTATTGGTTTGTCTACTGCTTCCCCATATCTGACATATAGTAGAAACCTGGTAAAAAATAATTTTTTTAATTGACCCAGAAAGGTAAAGAGGCTTGATCAAGGTCAGAGTCAGCTGGTATTCAAATTGCTAAGCCCTTTAATTTGGCTGAAATCCCTACTAGTCATTCCTCATGACCCCCTGAAATGACCTCACCATGCTCCTTGGATTCCCAAATATTTTTGTGCCAACCTTCCTCAGCTTCATAAGAACATAGAGGAACCATTCTCAGACTCAGGAGGCTGGTAGCACCTGGCAGAATTTCTGAGAAGAGTCAGGAAGCATTTTTGTAGAGGCTGTAGGCATGACACAGCCTGCCTGCTGATAGCTCTTCCTCCTTCCTCCCTAGGGAGCGTCAAATGAACTTAAAATTTGTGAGGATCCTGGACCAGGTTATTTTTAATCTTTCCTTCCCTACACCACTCCACATCTGTTTATCTTGACCAAACTTTTCCCAAGGTCTCAGCCTCAAATTCACTTTCCTGTGAAGCTTTCTACTCCTATAAAGAGTTACAGACTCTCCCAGCCCTCACCCCACTATCATGACTCCAGTTCTACCTTACAAATCCGGCTAGACCAAAGCATGTACACTGGTGCAGATAAGAGCTCTGGACACACAGAATTCAGGACAGATAAACCCCCTAGGAACAGTAATGGGAGTAGTGATACCATGAGGGTGGGGGAGAGGTGGGGTGTGAAAGGGGGAACTGACTGCAATGATCACTGTATAACCACGCCGCTCCCCAGGGGGTGACTGGGGGGCATGAACAACAAGAACTTGGGTGAATGGAGACAGCGGATTCTGTACAATATGAAAAATAATAATTAATAATTTATCAAGTGTTCATGAGGTAGGGAGGGTTGGGAGGGAGGGAAATAAAAGGAGTTGATACCAAGGGCTCACATACAAAGAAAATGATGATTGCAACATATGTACAAATGTGCTTGACAAAATTGATGTATGGATTGTTATAAGACCTGTAAGAGCCCCCAATAAAATGATTTACAAAAATAGAGAGTTTCAGACTTGGAAACTCAGAGGTAGTTCTACCCTGTCCTGTGTAAGGTTGCTATGGGTCAGAATCAACTCTATAGCAATGCGTATGGTTTTGGGAGTCAACCTTGAGATTCTTACCTCAGTCTTGCAGGCAATTGCTGGCTTTCCTGAGGTTTCTGCAGTAGTTTACAAGTAATCTGAGGGATGGAATGATCTCTTGGTTCTCTCTACACCATCAAGTGAAATTTAAAATGACAATCGGTTGTAAGCGAAGGCATTCTTTTAAGAACCAATTTCTCTGCTCAACTCATATTTTTAGCTATGCTGTTTAGGAGGGAGTAGTGTTATGGTGTAGTTTTATGTTAGGTAGCTAGAGCTGGGACCAGGGTGTCTACTGGGCAGGCTCCAAATTCAGGCACATGAGGCAGGGAGGCAGTGCACTTAGGTGGGTGCAAACCATGACAGGTGGGCTTAATTCAGCCAATGGGGTCAACCAATAATGTCAACCACGCCTCCCAGCCGAAGCCACTAAAGGCCGAACCTGGAGACCACCTCCCTGTTTTTCTGTGGGGTCTCTCTCTCTCTCTCTCTCTCTCTCTCTCTCTCTCTCTCTCTCTCTCTCTCTCTCTCTCTCTCAATCCTTTCTTTCCCCCTTCCCCCTCTCTCCTCTCTTTCTCTTCTCTTCTCCTCTATCACCTTCTCTCCTTAATACAAACCCATTTGGATCAACAATCAGTCTTCGACATGAATTCTTTCTCCTGTGATGCCAAGAACTGAGGTATTTCCCACCCGAGAAACCTAACAGTTATGCTGTGATCCACATGGTTGGCAGTTCAAAACTACCAGCAGCTCTGAGAAAGACTGGTTTTTCTACTACCATAGACAGAGTTTCAGAAACTCAGAGGGTCACTGCAAGTCAACAGTGACTTGATGACAGTGAGTTTGGGTTTTATTTTTTGATTTTAGGGAGAGGGTTCACAGTTCACATACCAGCACACCTGCACAGAGATTGGTTCTGAAGAGGAGGAGGACTCCAGGCCCTAGGATTCAAGGGGTACTAGACTTAAGGTGTCCCTGAAAGCAAACTCAGATATGGTCAATTTTGACAGGAAAATTGGTAAAATACACAGAGAAAAAAGAGAGGTTGGTTAGATGCATTTTATCATAGCTGTATTGTGTAACAGCATGCACTCTTAAATGAATGAGGTCATTCTGTATGAATCCATTTGGAAGAATCTCCAAAATATAATATTTAATGAAATAGGCGATACAAAAGAGTAAAAAGTAAGCTTTACTTGGACATGCGTACATGATCATCAAAAAGAAACAGAAAGGCCATAGTTGCCTCCAAGGTGGAGATTCAAAGGCTAGGAAGCGAGTGGAGGGAATAATGGATTTGTTCTGGTGATCATCCTTTCCCCAGCTTCCTGGGTGACATAACAGCTAACTTCTTGACTACTACCTAAAAAGTTGGCAGCTGGAATACACCCAGAGATGCCTTGTGTTTTAGGGTAAGAGGATATTCCAAATCTCAAAGATAATTTATTAAATCTTAAACAGGACAAACACATGCCATCGAGATGAGGGGAGGGAAACTATTAGCAAGAGGTCTTATTGATATGTAAGGGTTATCTGAGATTCACAGACTTGAAAGGATATGGCGGCAGATCCCAACATCACAGTTCCAGGTGGGACTACAGAAGCAAGAATAGGACAAGGATTGGGACCTGTGTTAAACAGGACAGTTTACAAGAGTGGTCCAGGGCCAAACAACCAAGGCTTTGGGGGCATGACTCATGACTGTGCAGCCCAGAATGGCAGCCTCGATTCAAGGATACACTTAGGCAAGTCTCTAAGCCCCACCATGGGCTGCCTAAGGGGTAATCCACTTTCCAATGCCCTCTGCCTGGTGGCAAGAGTGTTCACATCCCTGGTCAATGGTCTGAAGGAATTCACTGGAAGCTTAATCCACGTGGGGACTGTGCAAATAGAATTTTGGCTTTCACTGTTATCCACATACTTCTGAAAATTGTGAATTCTCAGAATTTCAGTTGAAAGGTAGGCTTGATGATCTGCTTCTGAGGGGTCACTATGGTGCACACAGCAGGTCACTGTGCATGCGCACCGGAATCAGTTCAACAGCAGCCAACAGCATTCTCCCTTATGTTGCTTGATGTTTGTTTTATGCCCACATCTCCTCTCTCTCTCTCTCTCTCTCTCTCTCTCTCTCTCTCTCTCTCTCTCTCTCTCTCTCTCTCTCTCTCTCTCTCTCATACACACACACACACACACACACACACACTGGTATTTCAAAAAGTCCCTGAAAAATTCCATTCTCTTTTGATTCCTTGTTCCACTAACTTTTGGGAGCCTGCTTGTGTGCATATATGACACCATTTGTTTGCTGAAAATGAGGAGGAATTGAACTACTTGCTGAAGATCAAGGATTGCAGCCTTCAATATGGGTTACAATTCAATATAAGGAAGACCAAAATCCCCAAAACTGGACCAATAGGTGATAAACAGAGAAAAGGGCTTCAGTTGTCAAGGATTTTGTCTTGCTTAGATCCACTATCAATGTTCATAGAAACAGCAGTCAGGAGATCAAAAGATGTATTGTAATGGGTAAATCTGCTGCAGAAAACCTCTTTATAGTGTTGAAGAACAATGATGTTACTCTGAGGACTAAGGTGCACATGACCTAAGCCATGCTATTTTCCATTGCATCATATGCATGTGAAAGTTAGACACTGAATAAGGAAGGCTGTAGAAGAACAGATGCATCGAATTGTGGTCCACCAGAAGACTACTGACAGTACCATGGACTGCTGAAGGACTGACCAATCTGTATCAGAAGAAATAAGGCCAGAGTGCTGCTTAGAGGCAAGGATGGCAAGACGCCATCTTACATACTTTGGACATGTTGTCAGGAGAGACCAGTCCCTGGAGAAGGACATCCTATTTGGTACAGTGGAGAAGCCATGAAACAGAGGAGGTCCTCGAAGAAGTGGATGGACTCAGTGGCTTCATCGGTGGTTCAGGCAGAGGAACAATTGTGAGGATGGTGCACGACCCTACAGTGTTTCATTCGGTTGTATGTGAGGTCACGACGAGTCCAAGTGTCCTCAATGGCACGCAACAACAACTAGCCAGAGCAGAGAGGAGCAATCTGCCCTCTGGGACTTCCCTGGGAAGGTCCTCAATGGAAATTGGGAAAGTCTAAGACCCTATGGTCATGAGTTATAGTGGTCGGAAGGCCCCAGAACAAATCCAGTAAGCCTTTCTAATCTGTGATCGTCTCCATGTCTCCATAATGGCCCCATTCTCACTTATGTAGTCCTGCCTGAGAGAGTGATGAATTGCTCTGCCTCCAATCACATTTTTGTGGCAGATTTCATCCATTTCTATAATTAGCGACATGGCCACACAGCCTATGGACCCCATTATGGCCTCATGCTTATGGTCTCCTTCATCTAAATCATTTCTCCTACTTTTGTCTTTCTTCATTAATTGAATATCTGAGATACATATGGAAGGGGCATTATCTCTACAATAAGAGAAAGGGATGAGGTGGTGGTGGTATGGAGTGGGGTGGCACACCATCTCAGAGAATGAGAACAGCTGTTTCAATGGTTCCCACTGCAGTGTGGAAACTGCAGGTACACTAAAAGAGGACAGCAATGACAGCATTAAGGTCTTAGAGCTTAAGGACTCCCTCCCTCCTTAGGCCTCTCTTTCAACTATAAAATGTAGCTCTAAAATGCAGAGCTTCTCGGACACAGCTTGGAGGAAGCCTGTGGATCCAGGAAAGCCCCAATCTCAGCAGAACCAATTTGGCAATCCACAGGTCTGATTTTTGACCAGTCAGCTCACTTGGTCTAGCTCACTTGGTCTAGATCACTCAATTATGTTCACATAAACTACAACAAACAGGTTCACACTGTCACCACATTTTCTATATAAGAAAACTGGAACAGAAATAAGCTGCCAAATTACTTGGCTTCTTATAAAAGAAATAGCCAAGTGAATGTTTGGGAAAACAACAGCTCCCGCTATGTGGCACAGGGAGCCCTGGTGGCATAGTGGTTTTCACTTGGCTGCTACCCACATAGTTCAAAACCACCACCCGCTCTGAGAGAGAAACGTTAGGGCTTTCTACCCCTGTAAAGAGTTGCAGTCTCAGAAACTCACAGGGGCTGCTCTACCCTGTCCAATAGGGTTGCTGAAAGTCAGGGTTGCTGTGAGTCACAAAAGATGCAATGGCAGTGAGTTTTCAGTTTGATTATTAAGCAAAATTATCAAATTCTGAAACTATTGTTTCTCAATCTATCCTCCATCAAGATCTACCTAAACACTTTTAAAAAATTGAGTCATTTTATCGGGGGCTCTTACACCACTTATAACAATGCATACATCAATTGTATCAAGCACATTTGTACCTACGGTACCATCATCATTTTCTTTATACTTGACCCCTTGGTATCAGCTCCTTTTTCCCCCTTCTCTCCCACTCTCCCACCCTCATGAAACCTTGATAAATTATACTTTCATATTTTACAATGTCCAAGGTCTCACTTCACCAATGTTTCTGTTGCTTGTCCCCCTGGGGTGTGAGTGTTAATACATCAATCATTGCTATCAGTTCCCTCTATCTCATCCCTACCCTCATGTTATCACTACTTCCATTACTGTTCCTGAAGGGTTTATCTGTCCTGGATTCTGTGTGTTGAGAGTTCTTATCTGTACCAGTGTACATGCTCTGGTCTAGCCGGCTTTGTAAGGTAGAGCTGAGGTCATGATAGTTGGAGGGAGTGAGCGGGAGAGGAAGCATTGAAGAACTAGACAAATGGTATGTACTGTGGTATGAGTTGGGGTGCCAGTCCCCCACCAGTAATCTTGGGTTCAATAAGCACAATTGTATGGTTGAGATATATAAATATTATATTAAAGTCACCGGGAGCATGAGCGATAGAAGAGACATTACAATAATGCAGTCAGACACAATTCATGGTAGCATGCTCACCTCCTGGATGGCCATGATCTTACCAGCCAGGTCCACGCTCAGTGTGGATGAAGGGAGGTGGGATGGAGACCAGGCAGGAGGCTCAAGGACTGGGCTGGAGGCTGGAGCCCCAGCACAAGGCGGGCTTCCCCAGACAAATGGCGCACAACGTGGGACAATATGAGTTATATCCCATATAACAATTATATGGCCCCATTGGTATGTAGAGTGAATTTGAAAATTGTGTGAAGTGAGGATCCGGTGTGGGGATTGACAGAGAAGTAGTGGAAATAGTGAATTAGAATTTTAAAGAGGATAATGGGAGCAAGGTAAAAGTAAACCTGAAACTTATGGTACCATGCTCTCTACTTACTGAAAAGACAAGGTGTAAAAGTAACGAAGAAAAAGATACAATGTTTTCTAAAAGTAGTAAAAAGGTATAATTCATGGTTCTCAGAGGAAGGAACTTTTGATTTAGAGACCTGGGAGGAGGTCATTGTCAACTTAAAGGAAGCACAGAGATGGGGAGAGTATCCCTATGGAGAAGTGGTCTCTGTGGGTACAAGTTAAGATGGTTTTAAAACTTTTGCAGGAGGAAGAGAATAAGGATGAACAGTCTAGTGAGAAGTCTTGTGTCTATTCAAATCTAGAAAAGCAAGCTAAAGTGTCTGTGAATAAGCATGATTTAGGTTATGAAACTTTAGGAAAAACTGAAAAGGCAGGGATTGGTTTGTTATCTAAAGCCTCCAATTCTAGAACAGAACCTCATTGCCAAAGCCTGTATGCTCTCGCGAGACTGCAGACTCCGAAGGTTTAAAGGTGATACAGTACTAGAGGCAGTGGATTGCAAGATCCAAAGCATGGCTATTAAACAATCCCAGGAAGCTCCCTTGCTTTCAAAGGTAGAGAAAGCCAAGAAGCAGAACAGGCAACGTCTAAGATGCCCAAATTTAAATCAGATGAGAAGCAGTGAGAACGGGTTTCAGGCAGATGAGAAGATTTTAGGCAGAGCTAAAAGAATGAGCCTGAGTCAGAAGGGGACATAGTAAAAGCAACTGCTCTCCTGCTGGAATTTAGTGTAAGAAAGGCCAGAGATTGTAAAACAATCAAGCAAGCCAGCCCTGAAGGTAGAGAGATTAGCTCCAAAGAAATGCAAACTAGGAGAGCTAGCACAGAAGGTGAAGTTCAGGAAGTGGAACTCCAAGATATCCAGATTGAAAAGAGTAGCTCAGAGAATAGATGTAAAGAAGCAAAGTATAGGAAAGCACCTTTACTCTCCAGAGTAGGAAGAGGGATTGCAGAAGAAGATTTAGAATGCAAGATGTCTTATCCTGTTAGAACCAAAAGGAATTCACAGTGCCTTTGCCTTTTAAGTTGCTAAAAGATCTCAAGCAGGCAATCAATGACTAGGGCCCAGACTCCCATTTTGTAATTAGCATGATAAGGGCTCTAGCAGAGTCTGACAGCTGGACCCCTACAGATTGGAAAGCTTTAGTGAGAATTTGTCTTTACTCTTCAGAATGCTTGTGATATCAAATGCTATGGAAGGAAGCAGCCCTTGCAAGAGCTGGGAAGAATGCTGAGGATGGGATAGATATAGGAATTCATCAATTGCTAGGGGCTGCAAATTATATTACAGTTGAGTCTCAACTACAGTTTACTGAACAGACAATAGGACAGATACATGAGGTTTGCTTAAGGGCCTGGGAAAAGATAATTCCATCAGAAGAGAGAACGCCGCGTTACAGGGCTATAAGACAACAGAATGATGAGCGTTACGCTGACTTTGTGTCCCGACTGGAAGATGCTATTTCCAAATGTGTGAAGAATGTTCAGGCAGTAAGAGACCTAGTGCACAAGCTATCTTATGATTTCTCTAATAAGCACTGTAAAAATGCCTTGCATCCCTACAGCGAACAGGGCACTTTGCTGGGTTATTTTAGGATATGCAGGAATGTAGAGGCAGAGGAATACAAGGCAGACCTCATGGCAGCTTCATTGGCAAACTATATCAGACCTGGAAGAAAGTGCTTTAGTTGTGGGAAGACAAGTCCTCTTCTAAAGAGTGTAGGCAGAGCAGGCTGCGGCCAGTGTCAGAGCATGGGCCAGGACCATGGAGATCGGGTTTAAACGAACCTGAACTCTGCCTCCATTGTAGGAAGGGAACTCATTGGGCGAGCCAATGTCGTTCAAAAATCAACAGTGAAGGGTCGCCATTAGCAAAGACTTCCCGGCGGGAAAATAGTGGAAGAAGCTTGATGCAGAGCCCTCATAGCAGAGCGTGGTAGGCAAGGTGTCTGCCTACTGGAGCAAAGAAGATCTTTGAGAGAAATCGCCTTTATCTAGCAGCCTCACAGCAGGAGAACAGACCTAGCCAAAGAGGCAAAAACCTAGTCTCTGTTCTCACTGCAGTTGGTTTGAATAACCAAGAGATGGCTCAGAAGCCTTCACAGGAGCTTGATCCTCAAAAGCAGGGACCTCTTATTGAAAGATTAATACAGTTTCTATCAGGAAGATTTAACCTTAGTACTCAAGAAATTAAAATTGATACTGGAGTTGATAAGAGTTGTAAGAAAAAACCCAAAACTGTGATTGAATCAGAAATGAAGAGCAGTAATTGGGGTCCACTACCTAAAAGAACTATAGGATGTTTATTAAGAAAGTCCAAAAAAAAAAAAAAAAAAAGAAAGTCCAACATAAATTCTCAATGTGTTGCTGGAGTTATTGGTCAGGATTGTGAAGAAGAAATTAAGGCAGTAATGAGTTCTGATATACCATGGTTTGTAAAAATGTAGGATCGCTTAAGCCAATTTTCCCTTCCTTGCATTTCTAGAGTAAAAATTTATACCTATCAGGAAAGAGTACTTGAGAAGTTTGACCACCCTATAAATCAAGCAGTCTTCTGGACTGCTGTTGTGGAGAAACAGCGCCCCCACATGGAATTAGAAATGGAAGGAAAAAGGTTTGTTAACTGTGGATGCCGGGTCATTTCCTTAGGGCATTCAGGGGGGCCTAGCCCTCCCATTAACTTCCCCTAAAGCCAGCATAGAGGGAATGAGTGAAGTTAACCAAGACAGAACTCTGGGGGCATGCAAGCCCCCTAATGACAGGTGAGGACCCATGTCACAGGAAGGGGATGTGCTATAGGTGATACAGCAATGAGAGGGGATGGTCTATGGAAATGCAATAGCAAGAGTAGAGATTGGGGGGTATACATGTGACAAGATGGGCTGATTCTAGTTTTAGGATGGCAGCCTAACCTTGGTCATCTTTGGATGGGTTTGACCTCTCTGGTGTCTCCTACAAGGAAACAGACAACTACTATCCTTATCAGAAGGGAGTGAATCCTACTTGTTGTGGGATAAGCAGTGGTGTCTGCTTGCACTAGATAGCTGATAACTCTTAGGGAGAATGACCCCTGATCTATTCCTGATGACCTCCAAGTGCATAGTCATTTGCAAGCAGCTGAGTTTGGAATATATTTGGGGTAGACAGCTTGGGAGAAATCCCTCTGTTTCCCACAATCAGGCACTTGGGGAGAGAAAGAAAATCTGCCATAAAAACAAACCAGCTTGGGGAGCTGATTAAGGCACTGTGATGTAATGAGGTAGATCAGGGAGGAGGTGTTGAAACCAAACCCAAACCACATCTACTGTCCTCACTAGTCTATTCTGACTCTCATAGGACAGAGTAGAGTTGCTCTGTGGGGTTTCCAAAAGGATATATCTTCAGGGGAACAGACAGTCTCATCTTCTTTGGAGCATCAGGTGGGTTTGAACTGCCAGTATTTGGGTTAGCAGGCCAATGCCTTCCTCACAGCACCACTGGGTTCCTTGAGGGTGTCAAAAGGGAGGTACAAAGACACAGATTCTTGGATTTTTCTTCAGGCAAGAGTGCACGATTAACGACAATTATTACTACTGGCAAACTCATACATAAAGAATGCTGTCTTTAGAAGCAACATCTGTACAGGTGGGATCAAATTTCCTAGCTTCTATTGGTTTGTCTACTGCTTCCCCATATCTGACATATAGTAGAAACCTGGTAAAAAATAATTTTTTTAATTGACCCAGAAAGGTAAAGAGGCTTGATCAAGGTCAGAGTCAGCTGGTATTCAAATTGCTAAGCCCTTTAATTTGGCTGAAATCCCTACTAGTCATTCCTCATGACCCCCTGAAATGACCTCACCATGCTCCTTGGATTCCCAAATATTTTTGTGCCAACCTTCCTCAGCTTCATAAGAACATAGAGGAACCATTCTCAGACTCAGGAGGCTGGTAGCACCTGGCAGAATTTCTGAGAAGAGTCAGGAAGCATTTTTGTAGAGGCTGTAGGCATGACACAGCCTGCCTGCTGATAGCTCTTCCTCCTTCCTCCCTAGGGAGCGTCAAATGAACTTAAAATTTGTGAGGATCCTGGACCAGGTTATTTTTAATCTTTCCTTCCCTACACCACTCCACATCTGTTTATCTTGACCAAACTTTTCCCAAGGTCTCAGCCTCAAATTCACTTTCCTGTGAAGCTTTCTACTCCTATAAAGAGTTACAGACTCTCCCAGCCCTCACCCCACTATCATGACTCCAGTTCTACCTTACAAATCCGGCTAGACCAAAGCATGTACACTGGTGCAGATAAGAGCTCTGGACACACAGAATTCAGGACAGATAAACCCCCTAGGAACAGTAATGGGAGTAGTGATACCATGAGGGTGGGGGAGAGGTGGGGTGTGAAAGGGGGAACTGACTGCAATGATCACTGTATAACCACGCCGCTCCCCAGGGGGTGACTGGGGGGCATGAACAACAAGAACTTGGGTGAATGGAGACAGAGGATTCTGTACAATATGAAAAATAATAATTAATAATTTATCAAGTGTTCATGAGGTAGGGAGGGTTGGGAGGGAGGGAAATAAAAGGAGTTGATACCAAGGGCTCACATACAAAGAAAATGATGATTGCAACATATGTACAAATGTGCTTGACAAAATTGATGTATGGATTGTTATAAGACCTGTAAGAGCCCCCAATAAAATGATTTACAAAAATAGAGAGTTTCAGACTTGGAAACTCAGAGGTAGTTCTACCCTGTCCTGTGTAAGGTTGCTATGGGTCAGAATCAACTCTATAGCAATGCGTATGGTTTTGGGAGTCAACCTTGAGATTCTTACCTCAGTCTTGCAGGCAATTGCTGGCTTTCCTGAGGTTTCTGCAGTAGTTTACAAGTAATCTGAGGGATGGAATGATCTCTTGGTTCTCTCTACACCATCAAGTGAAATTTAAAATGACAATCGGTTGTAAGCGAAGGCATTCTTTTAAGAACCAATTTCTCTGCTCAACTCATATTTTTAGCTATGCTGTTTAGGAGGGAGTAGTGTTATGGTGTAGTTTTATGTTAGGTAGCTAGAGCTGGGACCAGGGTGTCTACTGGGCAGGCTCCAAATTCAGGCACATGAGGCAGGGAGGCAGTGCACTTAGGTGGGTGCAAACCATGACAGGTGGGCTTAATTCAGCCAATGGGGTCAACCAATAATGTCAACCACGCCTCCCAGCCGAAGCCACTAAAGGCCGAACCTGGAGACCACCTCCCTGTTTTTCTGTGGGGTCTCTCTCTCTCTCTCTCTCTCTCTCTCTCTCAATCCTTTCTTTCCCCCTTCCCCCTCTCTCCTCTCTTTCTCTTCTCTTCTCCTCTATCACCTTCTCTCCTTAATACAAACCCATTTGGATCAACAATCAGTCTTCGACATGAATTCTTTCTCCTGTGATGCCAAGAACTGAGGTATTTCCCACCCGAGAAACCTAACAGTTATGCTGTGATCCACATGGTTGGCAGTTCAAAACTACCAGCAGCTCTGAGAAAGACTGGTTTTTCTACTACCATAGACAGAGTTTCAGAAACTCAGAGGGTCACTGCAAGTCAACAGTGACTTGATGACAGTGAGTTTGGGTTTTATTTTTTGATTTTAGGGAGAGGGTTCACAGTTCACATACCAGCACACCTGCACAGAGATTGGTTCTGAAGAGGAGGAGGACTCCAGGCCCTAGGATTCAAGGGGTACTAGACTTAAGGTGTCCCTGAAAGCAAACTCAGATATGGTCAATTTTGACAGGAAAATTGGTAAAATACACAGAGAAAAAAGAGAGGTTGGTTAGATGCATTTTATCATAGCTGTATTGTGTAACAGCATGCACTCTTAAATGAATGAGGTCATTCTGTATGAATCCATTTGGAAGAATCTCCAAAATATAATATTTAATGAAATAGGCGATACAAAAGAGTAAAAAGTAAGCTTTACTTGGACATGCGTACATGATCATCAAAAAGAAACAGAAAGGCCATAGTTGCCTCCAAGGTGGAGATTCAAAGGCTAGGAAGCGAGTGGAGGGAATAATGGATTTGTTCTGGTGATCATCCTTTCCCCAGCTTCCTGGGTGACATAACAGCTAACTTCTTGACTACTACCTAAAAAGTTGGCAGCTGGAATACACCCAGAGATGCCTTGTGTTTTAGGGTAAGAGGATATTCCAAATCTCAAAGATAATTTATTAAATCTTAAACAGGACAAACACATGCCATCGAGATGAGGGGAGGGAAACTATTAGCAAGACGTCTTATTGATATGTAAGGGTTATCTGAGATTCACAGACTTGAAAGGACATGGCGGCAGATCCCAACATCACAGTTCCAGGTGGGACTACAGAAGCAAGAATAGGACAAGGATTGGGACCTGTGTTAAACAGGACAGTTTACAAGAGTGGTCCAGGGCCAAACAACCAAGGCTTTGGGGGCATGACTCATGACTGTGCAGCCCAGAATGGCAGCCTCGATTCAAGGATACACTTAGGCAAGTCTCTAAGCCCCACCATGGGCTGCCTAAGGGGTAATCCACTTTCCAATGCCCTCTGCCTGGTGGCAAGAGTGTTCACATCCCTGGTCAATGGTCTGAAGGAATTCACTGGAAGCTTAATCCACGTGGGGACTGTGCAAATAGAATTTTGGCTTTCACTGTTATCCACATACTTCTGAAAATTGTGAATTCTCAGAATTTCAGTTGAAAGGTAGGCTTGATGATCTGCTTCTGAGGGGTCACTATGGTGCACACAGCAGGTCACTGTGCATGCGCACCGGAATCAGTTCAACAGCAGCCAACAGCATTCTCCCTTATGTTGCTTGATGTTTGTTTTATGCCCACATCTCCTCTCTCTCTCTCTCTCTCTCTCTCTCTCTCTCTCTCTCTCTCTCTCTCTTTCTCTCTCTCTCATACACACACACACACACACACACACACTGGTATTTCAAAAAGTCCCTGAAAAATTCCATTCTCTTTTGATTCCTTGTTCCACTAACTTTTGGGAGCCTGCTTGTGTGCATATATGACACCATTTGTTTGCTGACAATGAGGAGGAATTGAACTACTTGCTGAAGATCAAGGATTGCAGCCTTCAATATGGGTTACAATTCAATATAAGGAAGACCAAAATCCCCAAAACTGGACCAATAGGTGATAAACAGAGAAAAGGGCTTCAGTTGTCAAGGATTTTGTCTTGCTTAGATCCACTATCAATGTTCATAGAAACAGCAGTCAGGAGATCAAAAGATGTATTGTAATGGGTAAATCTGCTGCAGAAAACCTCTTTATAGTGTTGAAGAACAATGATGTTACTCTGAGGACTAAGGTGCACATGACCTAAGCCATGCTATTTTCCATTGCATCATATGCATGTGAAAGTTAGACACTGAATAAGGAAGGCTGTAGAAGAACAGATGCATCGAATTGTGGTCCACCAGAAGACTACTGACAGTACCATGGACTGCTGAAGGACTGACCAATCTGTATCAGAAGAAATAAGGCCAGAGTGCTGCTTAGAGGCAAGGATGGCAAGACGCCATCTTACATACTTTGGACATGTTGTCAGGAGAGACCAGTCCCTGGAGAAGGACATCCTATTTGGTACAGTGGAGAAGCCATGAAACAGAGGAGGTCCTCGAAGAAGTGGATGGACTCAGTGGCTTCATCGGTGGTTCAGGCAGAGGAACAATTGTGAGGATGGTGCACGACCCTACAGTGTTTCATTCGGTTGTATGTGAGGTCACGACGAGTCCAAGTGTCCTCAATGGCACGCAACAACAACTAGCCAGAGCAGAGAGGAGCAATCTGCCCTCTGGGACTTCCCTGGGAAGGTCCTCAATGGAAATTGGGAAAGTCTAAGACCCTGTGGTCATGAGTTATAGTGGTCGGAAGGCCCCAGAACAAATCCAGTAAGCCTTTCTAATCTGTGATCGTCTCCAGGTCTCCATAATGGCCCCATTCTCACTTATGTAGTCCTGCCTGAGAGAGTGATGAATTGCTCTGCCTCCAATCACATTTTTGTGGCAGATTTCATCCATTTCTATAATTAGCGACATGGCCACACAGCCTTTGGACCCCATTATGGCCTCATGCTTATGGTCTCCTTCATCTAAATCATTTCTCCTACTTTTGTCTTTCTTCATTAATTGAATATCTGAGATACATATGGAAGGGGCATTATCTCTACAATAAGAGAAAGGGATGAGGTGGTGGTGGTATGGAGTGGGGTGGCACACCATCTCAGAGAATGAGAACAGCTGTTTCAATGGTTCCCACTGCAGTGTGGAAACTGCAGGTACACTAAAAGAGGACAGCAATGACAGCATTAAGGTCTTAGAGCTTAAGGACTCCCTCCCTCCTTAGGCCTCTCTTTCAACTATAAAATGTAGCTCTAAAATGCAGAGCTTCTCGGACACAGCTTGGAGGAAGCCTGTGGATCCAGGAAAGCCCCAATCTCAGCAGAACCAATTTGGCAATCCACAGGTCTGATTTTTGACCAGTCAGCTCACTTGGTCTAGCTCACTTGGTCTAGATCACTCAATTATGTTCACATAAACTACAACAAACAGGTTCACACTGTCACCACATTTTCTATATAAGAAAACTGGAACAGAAATAAGCTGCCAAATTACTTGGCTTCTTATAAAAGAAATAGCCAAGTGAATGTTTGGGAAAACAACAGCTCCCGCTATGTGGCACAGGGAGCCCTGGTGGCATAGTGGTTTTCACTTGGCTGCTACCCACATAGTTCAAAACCACCACCCGCTCTGAGAGAGAAACGTTAGGGCTTTCTACCCCTGTAAAGAGTTGCAGTCTCAGAAACTCACAGGGGCTGCTCTACCCTGTCCAATAGGGTTGCTGAAAGTCAGGGTTGCTGTGAGTCACAAAAGATGCAATGGCAGTGAGTTTTCAGTTTGATTATTAAGCAAAATTATCAAATTCTGAAACTATTGTTTCTCAATCTATCCTCCATCAAGATCTACCTAAACACTTTTAAAAAATTGAGTCATTTTATCGGGGGCTCTTACACCACTTATAACAATGCATACATCAATTGTATCAAGCACATTTGTACCTACGGTACCATCATCATTTTCTTTATACTTGACCCCTTGGTATCAGCTCCTTTTTCCCCCTTCTCTCCCACTCTCCCACCCTCATGAAACCTTGATAAATTATACTTTCATATTTTACAATGTCCAAGGTCTCACTTCACCAATGTTTCTGTTGCTTGTCCCCCTGGGGTGTGAGTGTTAATACATCAATCATTGCTATCAGTTCCCTCTATCTCATCCCTACCCTCATGTTATCACTACTTCCATTACTGTTCCTGAAGGGTTTATCTGTCCTGGATTCTGTGTGTTGAGAGTTCTTATCTGTACCAGTGTACATGCTCTGGTCTAGCCGGCTTTGTAAGGTAGAGCTGAGGTCATGATAGTTGGAGGGAGTGAGCGGGAGAGGAAGCATTGAAGAACTAGACAAATGGTATGTACTGTGGTATGAGTTGGGGTGCCAGCCCCCCACCAGTAATCTTGGGTTCAATAAGCACAATTGTATGGTTGAGATATATAAATATTATATTAAAGTCACCGGGAGCATGAGCGATAGAAGAGACATTACAATAATGCAGTCAGACACAATTCATGGTAGCATGCTCACCTCCTGGATGGCCATGATCTTACCAGCCAGGTCCACGCTCAGTGTGGATGAAGGGAGGTGGGATGGAGACCAGGCAGGAGGCTCAAGGACTGGGCTGGAGGCTGGAGCCCCAGCACAAGGCGGGCTTCCCCAGACAAATGGCGCACAACGTGGGACAATATGAGTTATATCCCATATAACAATTATATGGCCCCATTGGTATGTAGAGTGAATTTGAAAATTGTGTGAAGTGAGGATCCGGTGTGGGGATTGACAGAGAAGTAGTGGAAATAGTGAATTAGAATTTTAAAGAGGATAATGGGAGCAAGGTAAAAGTAAACCTGAAACTTATGGTACCATGCTCTCTACTTACTGAAAAGACAAGGTGTAAAAGTAACGAAGAAAAAGATACAATGTTTTCTAAAAGTAGTAAAAAGGTATAATTCATGGTTCTCAGAGGAAGGAACTTTTGATTTAGAGACCTGGGAGGAGGTCATTGTCAACTTAAAGGAAGCACAGAGATGGGGAGAGTATCCCTATGGAGAAGTGGTCTCTGTGGGTACAAGTTAAGATGGTTTTAAAACTTTTGCAGGAGGAAGAGAATAAGGATGAACAGTCTAGTGAGAAGTCTTGTGTCTATTCAAATCTAGAAAAGCAAGCTAAAGTGTCTGTGAATAAGCATGATTTAGGTTATGAAACTTTAGGAAAAACTGAAAAGGCAGGGATTGGTTTGTTATCTAAAGCCTCCAATTCTAGAACAGAACCTCATTGCCAAAGCCTGTATGCTCTCGCGAGACTGCAGACTCCGAAGGTTTAAAGGTGATACAGTACTAGAGGCAGTGGATTGCAAGATCCAAAGCATGGCTATTAAACAATCCCAGGAAGCTCCCTTGCTTTCAAAGGTAGAGAAAGCCAAGAAGCAGAACAGGCAACGTCTAAGATGCCCAAATTTAAATCAGATGAGAAGCAGTGAGAACGGGTTTCAGGCAGATGAGAAGATTTTAGGCAGAGCTAAAAGAATGAGCCTGAGTCAGAAGGGGACATAGTAAAAGCAACTGCTCTCCTGCTGGAATTTAGTGTAAGAAAGGCCAGAGATTGTAAAACAATCAAGCAAGCCAGCCCTGAAGGTAGAGAGATTAGCTCCAAAGAAATGCAAACTAGGAGAGCTAGCACAGAAGGTGAAGTTCAGGAAGTGGAACTCCAAGATATCCAGATTGAAAAGAGTAGCTCAGAGAATAGATGTAAAGAAGCAAAGTATAGGAAAGCACCTTTACTCTCCAGAGTAGGAAGAGGGATTGCAGAAGAAGATTTAGAATGCAAGATGTCTTATCCTGTTAGAACCAAAAGGAATTCACAGTGCCTTTGCCTTTTAAGTTGCTAAAAGATCTCAAGCAGGCAATCAATGACTAGGGCCCAGACTCCCATTTTGTAATTAGCATGATAAGGGCTCTAGCAGAGTCTGACAGCTGGACCCCTACAGATTGGAAAGCTTTAGTGAGAATTTGTCTTTACTCTTCAGAATGCTTGTGATATCAAATGCTATGGAAGGAAGCAGCCCTTGCAAGAGCTGGGAAGAATGCTGAGGATGGGATAGATATAGGAATTCATCAATTGCTAGGGGCTGCAAATTATATTACAGTTGAGTCTCAACTACAGTTTACTGAACAGACAATAGGACAGATACATGAGGTTTGCTTAAGGGCCTGGGAAAAGATAATTCCATCAGAAGAGAGAACGCCGCGTTACAGGGCTATAAGACAACAGAATGATGAGCGTTACGCTGACTTTGTGTCCCGACTGGAAGATGCTATTTCCAAATGTGTGAAGAATGTTCAGGCAGTAAGAGACCTAGTGCACAAGCTATCTTATGATTTCTCTAATAAGCACTGTAAAAATGCCTTGCATCCCTACAGCGAACAGGGCACTTTGCTGGGTTATTTTAGGATATGCAGGAATGTAGAGGCAGAGGAATACAAGGCAGACCTCATGGCAGCTTCATTGGCAAACTATATCAGACCTGGAAGAAAGTGCTTTAGTTGTGGGAAGACAAGTCATCTTCAAAAGAGTGTAGGCAGAGCAGGCTGCGGCCAATGTCAGAGCATGGGCCAGGACCATGGAGATCGGGTTTAAACGAACCTGAACTCTGCCTCCATTGTAGGAAGGGAACTCATTGGGCGAGCCAATGTCGTTCAAAAATCAACAGTGAAGGGTCGCCATTAGCAAAGACTTCCCGGCGGGAAAATAGTGGAAGAAGCTTGATGCAGAGCCCTCATAGCAGAGCGTGGTAGGCAAGGTGTCTGCCTACTGGAGCAAAGAAGATCTTTGAGAGAAATCGCCTTTATCTAGCAGCCTCACAGCAGGAGAACAGACCTAGCCAAAGAGGCAAAAACCTAGTCTCTGTTCTCACTGCAGTTGGTTTGAATAACCAAGAGATGGCTCAGAAGCCTTCACAGGAGCTTGATCCTCAAAAGCAGGGACCTCTTATTGAAAGATTAATACAGTTTCTATCAGGAAGATTTAACCTTAGTACTCAAGAAATTAAAATTGATACTGGAGTTGATAAGAGTTGTAAGAAAAAACCCAAAACTGTGATTGAATCAGAAATGAAGAGCAGTAATTGGGGTCCACTACCTAAAAGAACTATAGGATGTTTATTAAGAAAGTCCAAAAAAAAAAAAAAAAAGAAAGTCCAACATAAATTCTCAATGTGTTGCTGGAGTTATTGGTCAGGATTGTGAAGAAGAAATTAAGGCAGTAATGAGTTCTGATATACCATGGTTTGTAAAAATGTAGGATCGCTTAAGCCAATTTTCCCTTCCTTGCATTTCTAGAGTAAAAATTTATACCTATCAGGAAAGAGTACTTGAGAAGTTTGACCACCCTATAAATCAAGCAGTCTTCTGGACTGCTGTTGTGGAGAAACAGCGCCCCCACATGGAATTAGAAATGGAAGGAAAAAGGTTTGTTAACTGTGGATGCCGGGTCATTTCCTTAGGGCATTCAGGGGGGCCTAGCCCTCCCATTAACTTCCCCTAAAGCCAGCATAGAGGGAATGAGTGAAGTTAACCAAGACAGAACTCTGGGGGCATGCAAGCCCCCTAATGACAGGTGAGGACCCATGTCACAGGAAGGGGATGTGCTATAGGTGATACAGTAATGAGAGGGGATGGTCTATGGAAATGCAATAGCAAGAGTAGAGATTGGGGGGTATACATGTGACAAGATGGGCTGATTCTAGTTTTAGGATGGCAGCCTAACCTTGGTCATCTTTGGATGGGTTTGACCTCTCTGGTGTCTCCTACAAGGAAACAGACAACTACTATCCTTATCAGAAGGGAGTGAATCCTACTTGTTGTGGGATAAGCAGTGGTGTCTGCTTGCACTAGATAGCTGATAACTCTTAGGGAGAATGACCCCTGATCTATTCCTGATGACCTCCAAGTGCATAGTCATTTGCAAGCAGCTGAGTTTGGAATATATTTGGGGTAGACAGCTTGGGAGAAATCCCTCTGTTTCCCACAATCAGGCACTTGGGGAGAGAAAGAAAATCTGCCATAAAAACAAACCAGCTTGGGGAGCTGATTAAGGCACTGTGATGTAATGAGGTAGATCAGGGAGGAGGTGTTGAAACCAAACCCAAACCACATCTACTGTCCTCACTAGTCTATTCTGACTCTCATAGGACAGAGTAGAGTTGCTCTGTGGGGTTTCCAAAAGGATATATCTTCAGGGGAACAGACAGTCTCATCTTCTTTGGAGCATCAGGTGGGTTTGAACTGCCAGTATTTGGGTTAGCAGGCCAATGCCTTCCTCACAGCACCACTGGGTTCCTTGAGGGTGTCAAAAGGGAGGTACAAAGACACAGATTCTTGGATTTTTCTTCAGGCAAGAGTGCACGATTAACGACAATTATTACTACTGGCAAACTCATACATAAAGAATGCTGTCTTTAGAAGCAACATCTGTACAGGTGGGATCAAATTTCCTAGCTTCTATTGGTTTGTCTACTGCTTCCCCATATCTGACATATAGTAGAAACCTGGTAAAAAATAATTTTTTTAATTGACCCAGAAAGGTAAAGAGGCTTGATCAAGGTCAGAGTCAGCTGGTATTCAAATTGCTAAGCCCTTTAATTTGGCTGAAATCCCTACTAGTCATTCCTCATGACCCCCTGAAATGACCTCACCATGCTCCTTGGATTCCCAAATATTTTTGTGCCAACCTTCCTCAGCTTCATAAGAACATAGAGGAACCATTCTCAGACTCAGGAGGCTGGTAGCACCTGGCAGAATTTCTGAGAAGAGTCAGGAAGCATTTTTGTAGAGGCTGTAGGCATGACACAGCCTGCCTGCTGATAGCTCTTCCTCCTTCCTCCCTAGGGAGCGTCAAATGAACTTAAAATTTGTGAGGATCCTGGACCAGGTTATTTTTAATCTTTCCTTCCCTACACCACTCCACATCTGTTTATCTTGACCAAACTTTTCCCAAGGTCTCAGCCTCAAATTCACTTTCCTGTGAAGCTTTCTACTCCTATAAAGAGTTACAGACTCTCCCAGCCCTCACCCCACTATCATGACTCCAGTTCTACCTTACAAATCCGGCTAGACCAAAGCATGTACACTGGTGCAGATAAGAGCTCTGGACACACAGAATTCAGGACAGATAAACCCCCTAGGAACAGTAATGGGAGTAGTGATACCATGAGGGTGGGGGAGAGGTGGGGTGTGAAAGGGGGAACTGACTGCAATGATCACTGTATAACCACGCCGCTCCCCAGGGGGTGACTGGGGGGCATGAACAACAAGAACTTGGGTGAATGGAGACAGCGGATTCTGTACAATATGAAAAATAATAATTAATAATTTATCAAGTGTTCATGAGGTAGGGAGGGTTGGGAGGGAGGGAAATAAAAGGAGTTGATACCAAGGGCTCACATACAAAGAAAATGATGATTGCAACATATGTACAAATGTGCTTGACAAAATTGATGTATGGATTGTTATAAGACCTGTAAGAGCCCCCAATAAAATGATTTACAAAAATAGAGAGTTTCAGACTTGGAAACTCAGAGGTAGTTCTACCCTGTCCTGTGTAAGGTTGCTATGGGTCAGAATCAACTCTATAGCAATGCGTATGGTTTTGGGAGTCAACCTTGAGATTCTTACCTCAGTCTTGCAGGCAATTGCTGGCTTTCCTGAGGTTTCTGCAGTAGTTTACAAGTAATCTGAGGGATGGAATGATCTCTTGGTTCTCTCTACACCATCAAGTGAAATTTAAAATGACAATCGGTTGTAAGCGAAGGCATTCTTTTAAGAACCAATTTCTCTGCTCAACTCATATTTTTAGCTATGCTGTTTAGGAGGGAGTAGTGTTATGGTGTAGTTTTATGTTAGGTAGCTAGAGCTGGGACCAGGGTGTCTACTGGGCAGGCTCCAAATTCAGGCACATGAGGCAGGGAGGCAGTGCACTTAGGTGGGTGCAAACCATGACAGGTGGGCTTAATTCAGCCAATGGGGTCAACCAATAATGTCAACCACGCCTCCCAGCCGAAGCCACTAAAGGCCGAACCTGGAGACCACCTCCCTGTTTTTCTGTGGGGTCTCTCTCTCTCTCTTTCTCTCTCTCTCTCTCTCTCTCTCTCTCTCTCTCTCTCTCTCTCTCTCTCTCTCTCTCAATCCTTTCTTTCCCCCTTCCCCCTCTCTCCTCTCTTTCTCTTCTCTTCTCCTCTATCACCTTCTCTCCTTAATACAAACCCATTTGGATCAACAATCAGTCTTCGACATGAATTCTTTCTCCTGTGATGTCAAGAACTGAGGTATTTCCCACCCGAGAAACCTAACAGTTATGCTGTGATCCACATGGTTGGCAGTTCAAAACTACCAGCAGCTCTGAGAAAGACTGGTTTTTCTACTACCATAGACAGAGTTTCAGAAACTCAGAGGGTCACTGCAAGTCAACAGTGACTTGATGACAGTGAGTTTGGGTTTTATTTTTTGATTTTAGGGAGAGGGTTCACAGTTCACATACCAGCACACCTGCACAGAGATTGGTTCTGAAGAGGAGGAGGACTCCAGGCCCTAGGATTCAAGGGGTACTAGACTTAAGGTGTCCCTGAAAGCAAACTCAGATATGGTCAATTTTGACAGGAAAATTGGTAAAATACACAGAGAAAAAAGAGAGGTTGGTTAGATGCATTTTATCATAGCTGTATTGTGTAACAGCATGCACTCTTAAATGAATGAGGTCATTCTGTATGAATCCATTTGGAAGAATCTCCAAAATATAATATTTAATGAAATAGGCGATACAAAAGAGTAAAAAGTAAGCTTTACTTGGACATACGTACATGATCATCAAAAAGAAACAGAAAGGCCATAGTTGCCTCCAAGGTGGAGATTCAAAGGCTAGGAAGCGAGTGGAGGGAATAATGGATTTGTTCTGGTGATCATCCTTTCCCCAGCTTCCTGGGTGACATAACAGCTAACTTCTTGACTACTACCTAAAAAGTTGGCAGCTGGAATACACCCAGAGATGCCTTGTGTTTTAGGGTAAGAGGATATCCCAAATCTCAAAGATAATTTATTAAATCTTAAACAGGACAAACACATGCCATCGAGATGAGGGGAGGGAAACTATTAGCAAGAGGTCTTATTGATATGTAAGGGTTATCTGAGATTCACAGACTTGAAAGGACATGGCGGCAGATCCCAACATCACAGTTCCAGGTGGGACTA
The DNA here is from genome assembly GCF_050624435.1 of Tenrec ecaudatus. NCBI lineage: Eukaryota > Metazoa > Chordata > Mammalia > Afrosoricida > Tenrecidae > Tenrec > Tenrec ecaudatus. The sequence continues at coordinate 238,517 of NW_027459343.1, read as the reverse complement.
CAGAAGCAAGAATAGGACAAGGATTGGGACCTGTGTTAAACAGGACAGTTTACAAGAGTGGTCCAGGGCCAAACAACCAAGGCTTTGGGGGCATGACTCATGACTGTGCAGCCCAGAATGGCAGCCTCGATTCAAGGATACACTTAGGCAAGTCTCTAAGCCCCACCATGGGCTGCCTAAGGGGTAATCCACTTTCCAATGCCCTCTGCCTGGTGGCAAGAGTGTTCACATCCCTGGTCAATGGTCTGAAGGAATTCACTGGAAGCTTAATCCACGTGGGGACTGTGCAAATAGAATTTTGGCTTTCACTGTTATCCACATACTTCTGAAAATTGTGAATTCTCAGAATTTCAGTTGAAAGGTAGGCTTGATGATCTGCTTCTGAGGGGTCACTATGGTGCACACAGCAGGTCACTGTGCATGCGCACCGGAATCAGTTCAACAGCAGCCAACAGCATTCTCCCTTATGTTGCTTGATGTTTGTTTTATGCCCACATCTCCTCTCTCTCTCTCTCTCTCTCTCTCTCTCTCTCTCTCTCTCTCTCTCTCTCTCTCTCTCTCTCTCACATACACACACACACACACACACACACACTGGTATTTCAAAAAGTCCCTGAAAAATTCCATTCTCTTTTGATTCCTTGCTCCACTAACTTTTGGGAGCCTGCTTGTGTGCATATATGACACCATTTGTTTGCTGACAATGAGGAGGAATTGAACTACTTGCTGAAGATCAAGGATTGCAGCCTTCAATATGGGTTACAATTCAATATAAGGAAGACCAAAATCCCCAAAACTGGACCAATAGGTGATAAACAGAGAAAAGGGCTTCAGTTGTCAAGGATTTTGTCTTGCTTAGATCCACTATCAATGTTCATAGAAACAGCAGTCAGGAGATCAAAAGATGTATTGTAATGGGTAAATCTGCTGCAGAAAACCTCTTTATAGTGTTGAAGAACAATGATGTTACTCTGAGGACTAAGGTGCACATGACCTAAGCCATGCTATTTTCCATTGCATCATATGTATGTGAAAGTTAGACACTGAATAAGGAAGGCTGTAGAAGAACAGATGCATCGAATTGTGGTCCACCAGAAGACTACTGACAGTACCATGGACTGCTGAAGGACTGACCAATCTGTATCAGAAGAAATAAGGCCAGAGTGCTGCTTAGAGGCAAGGATGGCAAGACGCCATCTTACATACTTTGGACATGTTGTCAGGAGAGACCAGTCCCTGGAGAAGGACATCCTATTTGGTACAGTGGAGAAGCCATGAAACAGAGGAGGTCCTCGAAGAAGTGGATGGACTCAGTGGCTTCATCGGTGGTTCAGGCAGAGGAACAATTGTGAGGATGGTGCACGACCCTACAGTGTTTCATTCGGTTGTATGTGAGGTCACGACGAGTCCAAGTGTCCTCAATGGCACGCAACAACAACTAGCCAGAGCAGAGAGGAGCAATCTGCCCTCTGGGACTTCCCTGGGAAGGTCCTCAATGGAAATTGGGAAAGTCTAAGACCCTGTGGTCATGAGTTATAGTGGTCGGAAGGCCCCAGAACAAATCCAGTAAGCCTTTCTAATCTGTGATCGTCTCCAGGTCTCCATAATGGCCCCATTCTCACTTATGTAGTCCTGCCTGAGAGAGTGATGAATTGCTCTGCCTCCAATCACATTTTTGTGGCAGATTTCATCCATTTCTATAATTAGCGACATGGCCACACAGCCTTTGGACCCCATTATGGCCTCATGCTTATGGTCTCCTTCATCTAAATCATTTCTCCTACTTTTGTCTTTCTTCATTAATTGAATATCTGAGATACATATGGAAGGGGCATTATCTCTACAATAAGAGAAAGGGATGAGGTGGTGGTGGTATGGAGTGGGGTGGCACACCATCTCAGAGAATGAGAACAGCTGTTTCAATGGTTCCCACTGCAGTGTGGAAACTGCAGGTACACTAAAAGAGGACAGCAATGACAGCATTAAGGTCTTAGAGCTTAAGGACTCCCTCCCTCCTTAGGCCTCTCTTTCAACTATAAAATGTAGCTCTAAAATGCAGAGCTTCTCGGACACAGCTTGGAGGAAGCCTGTGGATCCAGGAAAGCCCCAATCTCAGCAGAACCAATTTGGCAATCCACAGGTCTGATTTTTGACCAGTCAGCTCACTTGGTCTAGCTCACTTGGTCTAGATCACTCAATTATGTTCACATAAACTACAACAAACAGGTTCACACTGTCACCACATTTTCTATATAAGAAAACTGGAACAGAAATAAGCTGCCAAATTACTTGGCTTCTTATAAAAGAAATAGCCAAGTGAATGTTTGGGAAAACAACAGCTCCCGCTATGTGGCACAGGGAGCCCTGGTGGCATAGTGGTTTTCACTTGGCTGCTACCCACATAGTTCAAAACCACCACCCGCTCTGAGAGAGAAACGTTAGGGCTTTCTACCCCTGTAAAGAGTTGCAGTCTCAGAAACTCACAGGGGCTGCTCTACCCTGTCCAATAGGGTTGCTGAAAGTCAGGGTTGCTGTGAGTCACAAAAGATGCAATGGCAGTGAGTTTTCAGTTTGATTATTAAGCAAAATTATCAAATTCTGAAACTATTGTTTCTCAATCTATCCTCCATCAAGATCTACCTAAACACTTTTAAAAAATTGAGTCATTTTATCGGGGGCTCTTACACCACTTATAACAATGCATACATCAATTGTATCAAGCACATTTGTACCTACGGTACCATCATCATTTTCTTTATACTTGACCCCTTGGTATCAGCTCCTTTTTCCCCCTTCTCTCCCACTCTCCCACCCTCATGAAACCTTGATAAATTATACTTTCATATTTTACAATGTCCAAGGTCTCACTTCACCAATGTTTCTGTTGCTTGTCCCCCTGGGGTGTGAGTGTTAATACATCAATCATTGCTATCAGTTCCCTCTATCTCATCCCTACCCTCATGTTATCACTACTTCCATTACTGTTCCTGAAGGGTTTATCTGTCCTGGATTCTGTGTGTTGAGAGTTCTTATCTGTACCAGTGTACATGCTCTGGTCTAGCCGGCTTTGTAAGGTAGAGCTGAGGTCATGATAGTTGGAGGGAGTGAGCGGGAGAGGAAGCATTGAAGAACTAGACAAATGGTATGTACTGTGGTATGAGTTGGGGTGCCAGCCCCCCACCAGTAATCTTGGGTTCAATAAGCACAATTGTATGGTTGAGATATATAAATATTATATTAAAGTCACCGGGAGCATGAGCGATAGAAGAGACATTACAATAATGCAGTCAGACACAATTCATGGTAGCATGCTCACCTCCTGGATGGCCATGATCTTACCAGCCAGGTCCACGCTCAGTGTGGATGAAGGGAGGTGGGATGGAGACCAGGCAGGAGGCTCAAGGACTGGGCTGGAGGCTGGAGCCCCAGCACAAGGCGGGCTTCCCCAGACAAATGGCGCACAACGTGGGACAATATGAGTTATATCCCATATAACAATTATATGGCCCCATTGGTATGTAGAGTGAATTTGAAAATTGTGTGAAGTGAGGATCCGGTGTGGGGATTGACAGAGAAGTAGTGGAAATAGTGAATTAGAATTTTAAAGAGGATAATGGGAGCAAGGTAAAAGTAAACCTGAAACTTATGGTACCATGCTCTCTACTTACTGAAAAGACAAGGTGTAAAAGTAACGAAGAAAAAGATACAATGTTTTCTAAAAGTAGTAAAAAGGTATAATTCATGGTTCTCAGAGGAAGGAACTTTTGATTTAGAGACCTGGGAGGAGGTCATTGTCAACTTAAAGGAAGCACAGAGATGGGGAGAGTATCCCTATGGAGAAGTGGTCTCTGTGGGTACAAGTTAAGATGGTTTTAAAACTTTTGCAGGAGGAAGAGAATAAGGATGAACAGTCTAGTGAGAAGTCTTGTGTCTATTCAAATCTAGAAAAGCAAGCTAAAGTGTCTGTGAATAAGCATGATTTAGGTTATGAAACTTTAGGAAAAACTGAAAAGGCAGGGATTGGTTTGTTATCTAAAGCCTCCAATTCTAGAACAGAACCTCATTGCCAAAGCCTGTATGCTCTCGCGAGACTGCAGACTCCGAAGGTTTAAAGGTGATACAGTACTAGAGGCAGTGGATTGCAAGATCCAAAGCATGGCTATTAAACAATCCCAGGAAGCTCCCTTGCTTTCAAAGGTAGAGAAAGCCAAGAAGCAGAACAGGCAACGTCTAAGATGCCCAAATTTAAATCAGATGAGAAGCAGTGAGAACGGGTTTCAGGCAGATGAGAAGATTTTAGGCAGAGCTAAAAGAATGAGCCTGAGTCAGAAGGGGACATAGTAAAAGCAACTGCTCTCCTGCTGGAATTTAGTGTAAGAAAGGCCAGAGATTGTAAAACAATCAAGCAAGCCAGCCCTGAAGGTAGAGAGATTAGCTCCAAAGAAATGCAAACTAGGAGAGCTAGCACAGAAGGTGAAGTTCAGGAAGTGGAACTCCAAGATATCCAGATTGAAAAGAGTAGCTCAGAGAATAGATGTAAAGAAGCAAAGTATAGGAAAGCACCTTTACTCTCCAGAGTAGGAAGAGGGATTGCAGAAGAAGATTTAGAATGCAAGATGTCTTATCCTGTTAGAACCAAAAGGAATTCACAGTGCCTTTGCCTTTTAAGTTGCTAAAAGATCTCAAGCAGGCAATCAATGACTAGGGCCCAGACTCCCATTTTGTAATTAGCATGATAAGGGCTCTAGCAGAGTCTGACAGCTGGACCCCTACAGATTGGAAAGCTTTAGTGAGAATTTGTCTTTACTCTTCAGAATGCTTGTGATATCAAATGCTATGGAAGGAAGCAGCCCTTGCAAGAGCTGGGAAGAATGCTGAGGATGGGATAGATATAGGAATTCATCAATTGCTAGGGGCTGCAAATTATATTACAGTTGAGTCTCAACTACAGTTTACTGAACAGACAATAGGACAGATACATGAGGTTTGCTTAAGGGCCTGGGAAAAGATAATTCCATCAGAAGAGAGAACGCCGCGTTACAGGGCTATAAGACAACAGAATGATGAGCGTTACGCTGACTTTGTGTCCCGACTGGAAGATGCTATTTCCAAATGTGTGAAGAATGTTCAGGCAGTAAGAGACCTAGTGCACAAGCTATCTTATGATTTCTCTAATAAGCACTGTAAAAATGCCTTGCATCCCTACAGCGAACAGGGCACTTTGCTGGGTTATTTTAGGATATGCAGGAATGTAGAGGCAGAGGAATACAAGGCAGACCTCATGGCAGCTTCATTGGCAAACTATATCAGACCTGGAAGAAAGTGCTTTAGTTGTGGGAAGACAAGTCATCTTCAAAAGAGTGTAGGCAGAGCAGGCTGCGGCCAATGTCAGAGCATGGGCCAGGACCATGGAGATCGGGTTTAAACGAACCTGAACTCTGCCTCCATTGTAGGAAGGGAACTCATTGGGCGAGCCAATGTCGTTCAAAAATCAACAGTGAAGGGTCGCCATTAGCAAAGACTTCCCGGCGGGAAAATAGTGGAAGAAGCTTGATGCAGAGCCCTCATAGCAGAGCGTGGTAGGCAAGGTGTCTGCCTACTGGAGCAAAGAAGATCTTTGAGAGAAATCGCCTTTATCTAGCAGCCTCACAGCAGGAGAACAGACCTAGCCAAAGAGGCAAAAACCTAGTCTCTGTTCTCACTGCAGTTGGTTTGAATAACCAAGAGATGGCTCAGAAGCCTTCACAGGAGCTTGATCCTCAAAAGCAGGGACCTCTTATTGAAAGATTAATACAGTTTCTATCAGGAAGATTTAACCTTAGTACTCAAGAAATTAAAATTGATACTGGAGTTGATAAGAGTTGTAAGAAAAAACCCAAAACTGTGATTGAATCAGAAATGAAGAGCAGTAATTGGGGTCCACTACCTAAAAGAACTATAGGATGTTTATTAAGAAAGTCCAAAAAAAAAAAAAAAAAAGAAAGTCCAACATAAATTCTCAATGTGTTGCTGGAGTTATTGGTCAGGATTGTGAAGAAGAAATTAAGGCAGTAATGAGTTCTGATATACCATGGTTTGTAAAAATGTAGGATCGCTTAAGCCAATTTTCCCTTCCTTGCATTTCTAGAGTAAAAATTTATACCTATCAGGAAAGAGTACTTGAGAAGTTTGACCACCCTATAAATCAAGCAGTCTTCTGGACTGCTGTTGTGGAGAAACAGCGCCCCCACATGGAATTAGAAATGGAAGGAAAAAGGTTTGTTAACTGTGGATGCCGGGTCATTTCCTTAGGGCATTCAGGGGGGCCTAGCCCTCCCATTAACTTCCCCTAAAGCCAGCATAGAGGGAATGAGTGAAGTTAACCAAGACAGAACTCTGGGGGCATGCAAGCCCCCTAATGACAGGTGAGGACCCATGTCACAGGAAGGGGATGTGCTATAGGTGATACAGTAATGAGAGGGGATGGTCTATGGAAATGCAATAGCAAGAGTAGAGATTGGGGGGTATACATGTGACAAGATGGGCTGATTCTAGTTTTAGGATGGCAGCCTAACCTTGGTCATCTTTGGATGGGTTTGACCTCTCTGGTGTCTCCTACAAGGAAACAGACAACTACTATCCTTATCAGAAGGGAGTGAATCCTACTTGTTGTGGGATAAGCAGTGGTGTCTGCTTGCACTAGATAGCTGATAACTCTTAGGGAGAATGACCCCTGATCTATTCCTGATGACCTCCAAGTGCATAGTCATTTGCAAGCAGCTGAGTTTGGAATATATTTGGGGTAGACAGCTTGGGAGAAATCCCTCTGTTTCCCACAATCAGGCACTTGGGGAGAGAAAGAAAATCTGCCATAAAAACAAACCAGCTTGGGGAGCTGATTAAGGCACTGTGATGTAATGAGGTAGATCAGGGAGGAGGTGTTGAAACCAAACCCAAACCACATCTACTGTCCTCACTAGTCTATTCTGACTCTCATAGGACAGAGTAGAGTTGCTCTGTGGGGTTTCCAAAAGGATATATCTTCAGGGGAACAGACAGTCTCATCTTCTTTGGAGCATCAGGTGGGTTTGAACTGCCAGTATTTGGGTTAGCAGGCCAATGCCTTCCTCACAGCACCACTGGGTTCCTTGAGGGTGTCAAAAGGGAGGTACAAAGACACAGATTCTTGGATTTTTCTTCAGGCAAGAGTGCACGATTAACGACAATTATTACTACTGGCAAACTCATACATAAAGAATGCTGTCTTTAGAAGCAACATCTGTACAGGTGGGATCAAATTTCCTAGCTTCTATTGGTTTGTCTACTGCTTCCCCATATCTGACATATAGTAGAAACCTGGTAAAAAATAATTTTTTTAATTGACCCAGAAAGGTAAAGAGGCTTGATCAAGGTCAGAGTCAGCTGGTATTCAAATTGCTAAGCCCTTTAATTTGGCTGAAATCCCTACTAGTCATTCCTCATGACCCCCTGAAATGACCTCACCATGCTCCTTGGATTCCCAAATATTTTTGTGCCAACCTTCCTCAGCTTCATAAGAACATAGAGGAACCATTCTCAGACTCAGGAGGCTGGTAGCACCTGGCAGAATTTCTGAGAAGAGTCAGGAAGCATTTTTGTAGAGGCTGTAGGCATGACACAGCCTGTCTGCTGATAGCTCTTCCTCCTTCCTCCCTAGGGAGCGTCAAATGAACTTAAAATTTGTGAGGATCCTGGACCAGGTTATTTTTAATCTTTCCTTCCCTACACCACTCCACATCTGTTTATCTTGACCAAACTTTTCCCAAGGTCTCAGCCTCAAATTCACTTTCCTGTGAAGCTTTCTACTCCTATAAAGAGTTACAGACTCTCCCAGCCCTCACCCCACTATCATGACTCCAGTTCTACCTTACAAATCCGGCTAGACCAAAGCATGTACACTGGTGCAGATAAGAGCTCTGGACACACAGAATTCAGGACAGATAAACCCCCTAGGAACAGTAATGGGAGTAGTGATACCATGAGGGTGGGGGAGAGGTGGGGTGTGAAAGGGGGAACTGACTGCAATGATCACTGTATAACCACGCCGCTCCCCAGGGGGTGACTGGGGGGCATGAACAACAAGAACTTGGGTGAATGGAGACAGCGGATTCTGTACAATATGAAAAATAATAATTAATAATTTATCAAGTGTTCATGAGGTAGGGAGGGTTGGGAGGGAGGGAAATAAAAGGAGTTGATACCAAGGGCTCACATACAAAGAAAATGATGATTGCAACATATGTACAAATGTGCTTGACAAAATTGATGTATGGATTGTTATAAGACCTGTAAGAGCCCCCAATAAAATGATTTACAAAAATAGAGAGTTTCAGACTTGGAAACTCAGAGGTAGTTCTACCCTGTCCTGTGTAAGGTTGCTATGGGTCAGAATCAACTCTATAGCAATGCGTATGGTTTTGGGAGTCAACCTTGAGATTCTTACCTCAGTCTTGCAGGCAATTGCTGGCTTTCCTGAGGTTTCTGCAGTAGTTTACAAGTAATCTGAGGGATGGAATGATCTCTTGGTTCTCTCTACACCATCAAGTGAAATTTAAAATGACAATCGGTTGTAAGCGAAGGCATTCTTTTAAGAACCAATTTCTCTGCTCAACTCATATTTTTAGCTATGCTGTTTAGGAGGGAGTAGTGTTATGGTGTAGTTTTATGTTAGGTAGCTAGAGCTGGGACCAGGGTGTCTACTGGGCAGGCTCCAAATTCAGGCACATGAGGCAGGGAGGCAGTGCACTTAGGTGGGTGCAAACCATGACAGGTGGGCTTAATTCAGCCAATGGGGTCAACCAATAATGTCAACCACGCCTCCCAGCCGAAGCCACTAAAGGCCGAACCTGGAGACCACCTCCCTGTTTTTCTGTGGGGTCTCTCTCTCTCTCTCTCTCTCTCTCTCTCTCTCTCTCTCTCTCTCTCTCTCTCTCAATCCTTTCTTTCCCCCTTCCCCCTCTCTCCTCTCTTTCTCTTCTCTTCTCCTCTATCACCTTCTCTCCTTAATACAAACCCATTTGGATCAACAATCAGTCTTCGACATGAATTCTTTCTCCTGTGATGCCAAGAACTGAGGTATTTCCCACCCGAGAAACCTAACAGTTATGCTGTGATCCACATGGTTGGCAGTTCAAAACTACCAGCAGCTCTGAGAAAGACTGGTTTTTCTACTACCATAGACAGAGTTTCAGAAACTCAGAGGGTCACTGCAAGTCAACAGTGACTTGATGACAGTGAGTTTGGGTTTTATTTTTTGATTTTAGGGAGAGGGTTCACAGTTCACATACCAGCACACCTGCACAGAGATTGGTTCTGAAGAGGAGGAGGACTCCAGGCCCTAGGATTCAAGGGGTACTAGACTTAAGGTGTCCCTGAAAGCAAACTCAGATATGGTCAATTTTGACAGGAAAATTGGTAAAATACACAGAGAAAAAAGAGAGGTTGGTTAGATGCATTTTATCATAGCTGTATTGTGTAACAGCATGCACTCTTAAATGAATGAGGTCATTCTGTATGAATCCATTTGGAAGAATCTCCAAAATATAATATTTAATGAAATAGGCGATACAAAAGAGTAAAAAGTAAGCTTTACTTGGACATACGTACATGATCATCAAAAAGAAACAGAAAGGCCATAGTTGCCTCCAAGGTGGAGATTCAAAGGCTAGGAAGCGAGTGGAGGGAATAATGGATTTGTTCTGGTGATCATCCTTTCCCCAGCTTCCTGGGTGACATAACAGCTAACTTCTTGACTACTACCTAAAAAGTTGGCAGCTGGAATACACCCAGAGATGCCTTGTGTTTTAGGGTAAGAGGATATCCCAAATCTCAAAGATAATTTATTAAATCTTAAACAGGACAAACACATGCCATCGAGATGAGGGGAGGGAAACTATTAGCAAGAGGTCTTATTGATATGTAAGGGTTACCTGAGATTCACAGACTTGAAAGGACATGGCGGCAGATCCCAACATCACAGTTCCAGGTGGGACTACAGAAGCAAGAATAGGACAAGGATTGGGACCTGTGTTAAACAGGACAGTTTACAAGAGTGGTCCAGGGCCAAACAACCAAGGCTTTGGGGGCATGACTCATGACTGTGCAGCCCAGAATGGCAGCCTCGATTCAAGGATACACTTAGGCAAGTCTCTAAGCCCCACCATGGGCTGCCTAAGGGGTAATCCACTTTCCAATGCCCTCTGCCTGGTGGCAAGAGTGTTCACATCCCTGGTCAATGGTCTGAAGGAATTCACTGGAAGCTTAATCCACGTGGGGACTGTGCAAATAGAATTTTGGCTTTCACTGTTATCCACATACTTCTGAAAATTGTGAATTCTCAGAATTTCAGTTGAAAGGTAGGCTTGATGATCTGCTTCTGAGGGGTCACTATGGTGCACACAGCAGGTCACTGTGCATGCGCACCGGAATCAGTTCAACAGCAGCCAACAGCATTCTCCCTTATGTTGCTTGATGTTTGTTTTATGCCCACATCTCCTCTCTCTCTCTCTCTCTCTCTCTCTCTCTCTCTCTCTCACATACACACACACACACACACACACACACACTGGTATTTCAAAAAGTCCCTGAAAAATTCCATTCTCTTTTGATTCCTTGTTCCACTAACTTTTGGGAGCCTGCTTGTGTGCATATATGACACCATTTGTTTGCTGACAATGAGGAGGAATTGAACTACTTGCTGAAGATCAAGGATTGCAGCCTTCAATATGGGTTACAATTCAATATAAGGAAGACCAAAATCCCCAAAACTGGACCAATAGGTGATAAACAGAGAAAAGGGCTTCAGTTGTCAAGGATTTTGTCTTGCTTAGATCCACTATCAATGTTCATAGAAACAGCAGTCAGGAGATCAAAAGATGTATTGTAATGGGTAAATCTGCTGCAGAAAACCTCTTTATAGTGTTGAAGAACAATGATGTTACTCTGAGGACTAAGGTGCACATGACCTAAGCCATGCTATTTTCCATTGCATCATATGCATGTGAAAGTTAGACACTGAATAAGGAAGGCTGTAGAAGAACAGATGCATCGAATTGTGGTCCACCAGAAGACTACTGACAGTACCATGGACTGCTGAAGGACTGACCAATCTGTATCAGAAGAAATAAGGCCAGAGTGCTGCTTAGAGGCAAGGATGGCAAGACGCCATCTTACATACTTTGGACATGTTGTCAGGAGAGACCAGTCCCTGGAGAAGGACATCCTATTTGGTACAGTGGAGAAGCCATGAAACAGAGGAGGTCCTCGAAGAAGTGGATGGACTCAGTGGCTTCATCGGTGGTTCAGGCAGAGGAACAATTGTGAGGATGGTGCACGACCCTACAGTGTTTCATTCGGTTGTATGTGAGGTCACGACGAGTCCAAGTGTCCTCAATGGCACGCAACAACAACTAGCCAGAGCAGAGAGGAGCAATCTGCCCTCTGGGACTTCCCTGGGAAGGTCCTCAATGGAAATTGGGAAAGTCTAAGACCCTGTGGTCATGAGTTATAGTGGTCGGAAGGCCCCAGAACAAATCCAGTAAGCCTTTCTAATCTGTGATCGTCTCCAGGTCTCCATAATGGCCCCATTCTCACTTATGTAGTCCTGCCTGAGAGAGTGATGAATTGCTCTGCCTCCAATCACATTTTTGTGGCAGATTTCATCCATTTCTATAATTAGCGACATGGCCACACAGCCTTTGGACCCCATTATGGCCTCATGCTTATGGTCTCCTTCATCTAAATCATTTCTCCTACTTTTGTCTTTCTTCATTAATTGAATATCTGAGATACATATGGAAGGGGCATTATCTCTACAATAAGAGAAAGGGATGAGGTGGTGGTGGTATGGAGTGGGGTGGCACACCATCTCAGAGAATGAGAACAGCTGTTTCAATGGTTCCCACTGCAGTGTGGAAACTGCAGGTACACTAAAAGAGGACAGCAATGACAGCATTAAGGTCTTAGAGCTTAAGGACTCCCTCCCTCCTTAGGCCTCTCTTTCAACTATAAAATGTAGCTCTAAAATGCAGAGCTTCTCGGACACAGCTTGGAGGAAGCCTGTGGATCCAGGAAAGCCCCAATCTCAGCAGAACCAATTTGGCAATCCACAGGTCTGATTTTTGACCAGTCAGCTCACTTGGTCTAGCTCACTTGGTCTAGATCACTCAATTAATTATGTTCACATAAACTACAACAAACAGGTTCACACTGTCACCACATTTTCTATATAAGAAAACTGGAACAGAAATAAGCTGCCAAATTACTTGGCTTCTTATAAAAGAAATAGCCAAGTGAATGTTTGGGAAAACAACAGCTCCCGCTATGTGGCACAGGGAGCCCTGGTGGCATAGTGGTTTTCACTTGGCTGCTACCCACATAGTTCAAAACCACCACCCGCTCTGAGAGAGAAACGTTAGGGCTTTCTACCCCTGTAAAGAGTTGCAGTCTCAGAAACTCACAGGGGCTGCTCTACCCTGTCCAATAGGGTTGCTGAAAGTCAGGGTTGCTGTGAGTCACAAAAGATGCAATGGCAGTGAGTTTTCAGTTTGATTATTAAGCAAAATTATCAAATTCTGAAACTATTGTTTCTCAATCTATCCTCCATCAAGATCTACCTAAACACTTTTAAAAAATTGAGTCATTTTATCGGGGGCTCTTACACCACTTATAACAATGCATACATCAATTGTATCAAGCACATTTGTACCTACGGTACCATCATCATTTTCTTTATACTTGACCCCTTGGTATCAGCTCCTTTTTCCCCCTTCTCTCCCACTCTCCCACCCTCATGAAACCTTGATAAATTATACTTTCATATTTTACAATGTCCAAGGTCTCACTTCACCAATGTTTCTGTTGCTTGTCCCCCTGGGGTGTGAGTGTTAATACATCAATCATTGCTATCAGTTCCCTCTATCTCATCCCTACCCTCATGTTATCACTACTTCCATTACTGTTCCTGAAGGGTTTATCTGTCCTGGATTCTGTGTGTTGAGAGTTCTTATCTGTACCAGTGTACATGCTCTGGTCTAGCCGGCTTTGTAAGGTAGAGCTGAGGTCATGATAGTTGGAGGGAGTGAGCGGGAGAGGAAGCATTGAAGAACTAGACAAATGGTATGTACTGTGGTATGAGTTGGGGTGCCAGCCCCCCACCAGTAATCTTGGGTTCAATAAGCACAATTGTATGGTTGAGATATATAAATATTATATTAAAGTCACCGGGAGCATGAGCGATAGAAGAGACATTACAATAATGCAGTCAGACACAATTCATGGTAGCATGCTCACCTCCTGGATGGCCATGATCTTACCAGCCAGGTCCACGCTCAGTGTGGATGAAGGGAGGTGGGATGGAGACCAGGCAGGAGGCTCAAGGACTGGGCTGGAGGCTGGAGCCCCAGCACAAGGCGGGCTTCCCCAGACAAATGGCGCACAACGTGGGACAATATGAGTTATATCCCATATAACAATTATATGGCCCCATTGGTATGTAGAGTGAATTTGAAAATTGTGTGAAGTGAGGATCCGGTGTGGGGATTGACAGAGAAGTAGTGGAAATAGTGAATTAGAATTTTAAAGAGGATAATGGGAGCAAGGTAAAAGTAAACCTGAAACTTATGGTACCATGCTCTCTACTTACTGAAAAGACAAGGTGTAAAAGTAACGAAGAAAAAGATACAATGTTTTCTAAAAGTAGTAAAAAGGTATAATTCATGGTTCTCAGAGGAAGGAACTTTTGATTTAGAGACCTGGGAGGAGGTCATTGTCAACTTAAAGGAAGCACAGAGATGGGGAGAGTATCCCTATGGAGAAGTGGTCTCTGTGGGTACAAGTTAAGATGGTTTTAAAACTTTTGCAGGAGGAAGAGAATAAGGATGAACAGTCTAGTGAGAAGTCTTGTGTCTATTCAAATCTAGAAAAGCAAGCTAAAGTGTCTGTGAATAAGCATGATTTAGGTTATGAAACTTTAGGAAAAACTGAAAAGGCAGGGATTGGTTTGTTATCTAAAGCCTCCAATTCTAGAACAGAACCTCATTGCCAAAGCCTGTATGCTCTCGCGAGACTGCAGACTCCGAAGGTTTAAAGGTGATACAGTACTAGAGGCAGTGGATTGCAAGATCCAAAGCATGGCTATTAAACAATCCCAGGAAGCTCCCTTGCTTTCAAAGGTAGAGAAAGCCAAGAAGCAGAACAGGCAACGTCTAAGATGCCCAAATTTAAATCAGATGAGAAGCAGTGAGAACGGGTTTCAGGCAGATGAGAAGATTTTAGGCAGAGCTAAAAGAATGAGCCTGAGTCAGAAGGGGACATAGTAAAAGCAACTGCTCTCCTGCTGGAATTTAGTGTAAGAAAGGCCAGAGATTGTAAAACAATCAAGCAAGCCAGCCCTGAAGGTAGAGAGATTAGCTCCAAAGAAATGCAAACTAGGAGAGCTAGCACAGAAGGTGAAGTTCAGGAAGTGGAACTCCAAGATATCCAGATTGAAAAGAGTAGCTCAGAGAATAGATGTAAAGAAGCAAAGTATAGGAAAGCACCTTTACTCTCCAGAGTAGGAAGAGGGATTGCAGAAGAAGATTTAGAATGCAAGATGTCTTATCCTGTTAGAACCAAAAGGAATTCACAGTGCCTTTGCCTTTTAAGTTGCTAAAAGATCTCAAGCAGGCAATCAATGACTAGGGCCCAGACTCCCATTTTGTAATTAGCATGATAAGGGCTCTAGCAGAGTCTGACAGCTGGACCCCTACAGATTGGAAAGCTTTAGTGAGAATTTGTCTTTACTCTTCAGAATGCTTGTGATATCAAATGCTATGGAAGGAAGCAGCCCTTGCAAGAGCTGGGAAGAATGCTGAGGATGGGATAGATATAGGAATTCATCAATTGCTAGGGGCTGCAAATTATATTACAGTTGAGTCTCAACTACAGTTTACTGAACAGACAATAGGACAGATACATGAGGTTTGCTTAAGGGCCTGGGAAAAGATAATTCCATCAGAAGAGAGAACGCCGCGTTACAGGGCTATAAGACAACAGAATGATGAGCGTTACGCTGACTTTGTGTCCCGACTGGAAGATGCTATTTCCAAATGTGTGAAGAATGTTCAGGCAGTAAGAGACCTAGTGCACAAGCTATCTTATGATTTCTCTAATAAGCACTGTAAAAATGCCTTGCATCCCTACAGCGAACAGGGCACTTTGCTGGGTTATTTTAGGATATGCAGGAATGTAGAGGCAGAGGAATACAAGGCAGACCTCATGGCAGCTTCATTGGCAAACTATATCAGACCTGGAAGAAAGTGCTTTAGTTGTGGGAAGACAAGTCATCTTCAAAAGAGTGTAGGCAGAGCAGGCTGCGGCCAATGTCAGAGCATGGGCCAGGACCATGGAGATCGGGTTTAAACGAACCTGAACTCTGCCTCCATTGTAGGAAGGGAACTCATTGGGCGAGCCAATGTCGTTCAAAAATCAACAGTGAAGGGTCGCCATTAGCAAAGACTTCCCGGCGGGAAAATAGTGGAAGAAGCTTGATGCAGAGCCCTCATAGCAGAGCGTGGTAGGCAAGGTGTCTGCCTACTGGAGCAAAGAAGATCTTTGAGAGAAATCACCTTTATCTAGCAGCCTCACAGCAGGAGAACAGACCTAGCCAAAGAGGCAAAAACCTAGTCTCTGTTCTCACTGCAGTTGGTTTGAATAACCAAGAGATGGCTCAGAAGCCTTCACAGGAGCTTGATCCTCAAAAGCAGGGACCTCTTATTGAAAGATTAATACAGTTTCTATCAGGAAGATTTAACCTTAGTACTCAAGAAATTAAAATTGATACTGGAGTTGATAAGAGTTGTAAGAAAAAACCCAAAACTGTGATTGAATCAGAAATGAAGAGCAGTAATTGGGGTCCACTACCTAAAAGAACTATAGGATGTTTATTAAGAAAGTCCAAAAAAAAAAAAAAAAAAGAAAGTCCAACATAAATTCTCAATGTGTTGCTGGAGTTATTGGTCAGGATTGTGAAGAAGAAATTAAGGCAGTAATGAGTTCTGATATACCATGGTTTGTAAAAATGTAGGATCGCTTAAGCCAATTTTCCCTTCCTTGCATTTCTAGAGTAAAAATTTATACCTATCAGGAAAGAGTACTTGAGAAGTTTGACCACCCTATAAATCAAGCAGTCTTCTGGACTGCTGTTGTGGAGAAACAGCGCCCCCACATGGAATTAGAAATGGAAGGAAAAAGGTTTGTTAACTGTGGATGCCGGGTCATTTCCTTAGGGCATTCAGGGGGGCCTAGCCCTCCCATTAACTTCCCCTAAAGCCAGCATAGAGGGAATGAGTGAAGTTAACCAAGACAGAACTCTGGGGGCATGCAAGCCCCCTAATGACAGGTGAGGACCCATGTCACAGGAAGGGGATGTGCTATAGGTGATACAGTAATGAGAGGGGATGGTCTATGGAAATGCAATAGCAAGAGTAGAGATTGGGGGGTATACATGTGACAAGATGGGCTGATTCTAGTTTTAGGATGGCAGCCTAACCTTGGTCATCTTTGGATGGGTTTGACCTCTCTGGTGTCTCCTACAAGGAAACAGACAACTACTATCCTTATCAGAAGGGAGTGAATCCTACTTGTTGTGGGATAAGCAGTGGTGTCTGCTTGCACTAGATAGCTGATAACTCTTAGGGAGAATGACCCCTGATCTATTCCTGATGACCTCCAAGTGCATAGTCATTTGCAAGCAGCTGAGTTTGGAATATATTTGGGGTAGACAGCTTGGGAGAAATCCCTCTGTTTCCCACAATCAGGCACTTGGGGAGAGAAAGAAAATCTGCCATAAAAACAAACCAGCTTGGGGAGCTGATTAAGGCACTGTGATGTAATGAGGTAGATCAGGGAGGAGGTGTTGAAACCAAACCCAAACCACATCTACTGTCCTCACTAGTCTATTCTGACTCTCATAGGACAGAGTAGAGTTGCTCTGTGGGGTTTCCAAAAGGATATATCTTCAGGGGAACAGACAGTCTCATCTTCTTTGGAGCATCAGGTGGGTTTGAACTGCCAGTATTTGGGTTAGCAGGCCAATGCCTTCCTCACAGCACCACTGGGTTCCTTGAGGGTGTCAAAAGGGAGGTACAAAGACACAGATTCTTGGATTTTTCTTCAGGCAAGAGTGCACGATTAACGACAATTATTACTACTGGCAAACTCATACATAAAGAATGCTGTCTTTAGAAGCAACATCTGTACAGGTGGGATCAAATTTCCTAGCTTCTATTGGTTTGTCTACTGCTTCCCCATATCTGACATATAGTAGAAACCTGGTAAAAAATAATTTTTTTAATTGACGCAGAAAGGTAAAGAGGCTTGATCAAGGTCAGAGTCAGCTGGTATTCAAATTGCTAAGCCCTTTAATTTGGCTGAAATCCCTACTAGTCATTCCTCATGACCCCCTGAAATGACCTCACCATGCTCCTTGGATTCCCAAATATTTTTGTGCCAACCTTCCTCAGCTTCATAAGAACATAGAGGAACCATTCTCAGACTCAGGAGGCTGGTAGCACCTGGCAGAATTTCTGAGAAGAGTCAGGAAGCATTTTTGTAGAGGCTGTAGGCATGACACAGCCTGCCTGCTGATAGCTCTTCCTCCTTCCTCCCTAGGGAGCGTCAAATGAACTTAAAATTTGTGAGGATCCTGGACCAGGTTATTTTTAATCTTTCCTTCCCTACACCACTCCACATCTGTTTATCTTGACCAAACTTTTCCCAAGGTCTCAGCCTCAAATTCACTTTCCTGTGAAGCTTTCTACTCCTATAAAGAGTTACAGACTCTCCCAGCCCTCACCCCACTATCATGACTCCAGTTCTACCTTACAAATCCGGCTAGACCAAAGCATGTACACTGGTGCAGATAAGAGCTCTGGACACACAGAATTCAGGACAGATAAACCCCCTAGGAACAGTAATGGGAGTAGTGATACCATGAGGGTGGGGGAGAGGTGGGGTGTGAAAGGGGGAACTGACTGCAATGATCACTGTATAACCACGCCGCTCCCCAGGGGGTGACTGGGGGGCATGAACAACAAGAACTTGGGTGAATGGAGACAGCGGATTCTGTACAATATGAAAAATAATAATTAATAATTTATCAAGTGTTCATGAGGTAGGGAGGGTTGGGAGGGAGGGAAATAAAAGGAGTTGATACCAAGGGCTCACATACAAAGAAAATGATGATTGCAACATATGTACAAATGTGCTTGACAAAATTGATGTATGGATTGTTATAAGACCTGTAAGAGCCCCCAATAAAATGATTTACAAAAATAGAGAGTTTCAGACTTGGAAACTCAGAGGTAGTTCTACCCTGTCCTGTGTAAGGTTGCTATGGGTCAGAATCAACTCTATAGCAATGCGTATGGTTTTGGGAGTCAACCTTGAGATTCTTACCTCAGTCTTGCAGGCAATTGCTGGCTTTCCTGAGGTTTCTGCAGTAGTTTACAAGTAATCTGAGGGATGGAATGATCTCTTGGTTCTCTCTACACCATCAAGTGAAATTTAAAATGACAATCGGTTGTAAGCGAAGGCATTCTTTTAAGAACCAATTTCTCTGCTCAACTCATATTTTTAGCTATGCTGTTTAGGAGGGAGTAGTGTTATGGTGTAGTTTTATGTTAGGTAGCTAGAGCTGGGACCAGGGTGTCTACTGGGCAGGCTCCAAATTCAGGCACATGAGGCAGGGAGGCAGTGCACTTAGGTGGGTGCAAACCATGACAGGTGGGCTTAATTCAGCCAATGGGGTCAACCAATAATGTCAACCACGCCTCCCAGCCGAAGCCACTAAAGGCCGAACCTGGACACCACCTCCCTGTTTTTCTGTGGGGTCTCTCTCTCTCTCTTTCTCTCTCTCTCTCTCTCTCTCTCTCTCTCTCTCTCTCTCTCTCTCTCTCTCTCTCAATCCTTTCTTTCCCCCTTCCCCCTCTCTCCTCTCTTTCTCTTCTCTTCTCCTCTATCACCTTCTCTCCTTAATACAAACCCATTTGGATCAACAATCAGTCTTCGACATGAATTCTTTCTCCTGTGATGTCAAGAACTGAGGTATTTCCCACCCGAGAAACCTAACAGTTATGCTGTGATCCACATGGTTGGCAGTTCAAAACTACCAGCAGCTCTGAGAAAGACTGGTTTTTCTACTACCATAGACAGAGTTTCAGAAACTCAGAGGGTCACTGCAAGTCAACAGTGACTTGATGACAGTGAGTTTGGGTTTTATTTTTTGATTTTAGGGAGAGGGTTCACAGTTCACATACCAGCACACCTGCACAGAGATTGGTTCTGAAGAGGAGGAGGACTCCAGGCCCTAGGATTCAAGGGGTACTAGACTTAAGGTGTCCCTGAAAGCAAACTCAGATATGGTCAATTTTGACAGGAAAATTGGTAAAATACACAGAGAAAAAAGAGAGGTTGGTTAGATGCATTTTATCATAGCTGTATTGTGTAACAGCATGCACTCTTAAATGAATGAGGTCATTCTGTATGAATCCATTTGGAAGAATCTCCAAAATATAATATTTAATGAAATAGGCGATACAAAAGAGTAAAAAGTAAGCTTTACTTGGACATGCGTACATGATCATCAAAAAGAAACAGAAAGGCCATAGTTGCCTCCAAGGTGGAGATTCAAAGGCTAGGAAGCGAGTGGAGGGAATAATGGATTTGTTCTGGTGATCATCCTTTCCCCAGCTTCCTGGGTGACATAACAGCTAACTTCTTGACTACTACCTAAAAAGTTGGCAGCTGGAATACACCCAGAGATGCCTTGTGTTTTAGGGTAAGAGGATATCCCAAATCTCAAAGATAATTTATTAAATCTTAAACAGGACAAACACATGCCATCGAGATGAGGGGAGGGAAACTATTAGCAAGAGGTCTTATTGATATGTAAGGGTTATCTGAGATTCACAGACTTGAAAGGACATGGCGGCAGATCCCAACATCACAGTTCCAGGTGGGACTACAGAAGCAAGAATAGGACAAGGATTGGGACCTGTGTTAAACAGGACAGTTTACAAGAGTGGTCCAGGGCCAAACAACCAAGGCTTTGGGGGCATGACTCATGACTGTGCAGCCCAGAATGGCAGCCTCGATTCAAGGATACACTTAGGCAAGTCTCTAAGCCCCACCATGGGCTGCCTAAGGGGTAATCCACTTTCCAATGCCCTCTGCCTGGTGGCAAGAGTGTTCACATCCCTGGTCAATGGTCTGAAGGAATTCACTGGAAGCTTAATCCACGTGGGGACTGTGCAAATAGAATTTTGGCTTTCACTGTTATCCACATACTTCTGAAAATTGTGAATTCTCAGAATTTCAGTTGAAAGGTAGGCTTGATGATCTGCTTCTGAGGGGTCACTATGGTGCACACAGCAGGTCACTGTGCATGCGCACCGGAATCAGTTCAACAGCAGCCAACAGCATTCTCCCTTATGTTGCTTGATGTTTGTTTTATGCCCACATCTCCTCTCTCTCTCTCTCTCTCTCTCTCTCTCTCTCTCTCTCTCTCTCTCTCACATACACACACACACACACACACACACTGGTATTTCAAAAAGTCCCTGAAAAATTCCATTCTCTTTTGATTCCTTGTTCCACTAACTTTTGGGAGCCTGCTTGTGTGCATATATGACACCATTTGTTTGCTGACAATGAGGAGGAATTGAACTACTTGCTGAAGATCAAGGATTGCAGCCTTCAATATGGGTTACAATTCAATATAAGGAAGACCAAAATCCCCAAAACTGGACCAATAGGTGATAAACAGAGAAAAGGGCTTCAGTTGTCAAGGATTTTGTCTTGCTTAGATCCACTATCAATGTTCATAGAAACAGCAGTCAGGAGATCAAAAGATGTATTGTAATGGGTAAATCTGCTGCAGAAAACCTCTTTATAGTGTTGAAGAACAATGATGTTACTCTGAGGACTAAGGTGCACATGACCTAAGCCATGCTATTTTCCATTGCATCATATGCATGTGAAAGTTAGACACTGAATAAGGAAGGCTGTAGAAGAACAGATGCATCGAATTGTGGTCCACCAGAAGACTACTGACAGTACCATGGACTGCTGAAGGACTGACCAATCTGTATCAGAAGAAATAAGGCCAGAGTGCTGCTTAGAGGCAAGGATGGCAAGACGCCATCTTACATACTTTGGACATGTTGTCAGGAGAGACCAGTCCCTGGAGAAGGACATCCTATTTGGTACAGTGGAGAAGCCATGAAACAGAGGAGGTCCTCGAAGAAGTGGATGGACTCAGTGGCTTCATCGGTGGTTCAGGCACAGGAACAATTGTGAGGATGGTGCACGACCCTACAGTGTTTCATTCGGTTGTATGTGAGGTCACGACGAGTCCAAGTGTCCTCAATGGCACGCAACAACAACTAGCCAGAGCAGAGAGGAGCAATCTGCCCTCTGGGACTTCCCTGGGAAGGTCCTCAATGGAAATTGGGAAAGTCTAAGACCCTGTGGTCATGAGTTATAGTGGTCGGAAGGCCCCAGAACAAATCCAGTAAGCCTTTCTAATCTGTGATCGTCTCCAGGTCTCCATAATGGCCCCATTCTCACTTATGTAGTCCTGCCTGAGAGAGTGATGAATTGCTCTGCCTCCAATCACATTTTTGTGGCAGATTTCATCCATTTCTATAATTAGCGACATGGCCACACAGCCTTTGGACCCCATTATGGCCTCATGCTTATGGTCTCCTTCATCTAAATCATTTCTCCTACTTTTGTCTTTCTTCATTAATTGAATATCTGAGATACATATGGAAGGGGCATTATCTCTACAATAAGAGAAAGGGATGAGGTGGTGGTGGTATGGAGTGGGGTGGCACACCATCTCAGAGAATGAGAACAGCTGTTTCAATGGTTCCCACTGCAGTGTGGAAACTGCAGGTACACTAAAAGAGGACAGCAATGACAGCATTAAGGTCTTAGAGCTTAAGGACTCCCTCCCTCCTTAGGCCTCTCTTTCAACTATAAAATGTAGCTCTAAAATGCAGAGCTTCTCGGACACAGCTTGGAGGAAGCCTGTGGATCCAGGAAAGCCCCAATCTCAGCAGAACCAATTTGGCAATCCACAGGTCTGATTTTTGACCAGTCAGCTCACTTGGTCTAGCTCACTTGGTCTAGATCACTCAATTAATTATGTTCACATAAACTACAACAAACAGGTTCACACTGTCACCACATTTTCTATATAAGAAAACTGGAACAGAAATAAGCTGCCAAATTACTTGGCTTCTTATAAAAGAAATAGCCAAGTGAATGTTTGGGAAAACAACAGCTCCCGCTATGTGGCACAGGGAGCCCTGGTGGCATAGTGGTTTTCACTTGGCTGCTACCCACATAGTTCAAAACCACCACCCGCTCTGAGAGAGAAACGTTAGGGCTTTCTACCCCTGTAAAGAGTTGCAGTCTCAGAAACTCACAGGGGCTGCTCTACCCTGTCCAATAGGGTTGCTGAAAGTCAGGGTTGCTGTGAGTCACAAAAGATGCAATGGCAGTGAGTTTTCAGTTTGATTATTAAGCAAAATTATCAAATTCTGAAACTATTGTTTCTCAATCTATCCTCCATCAAGATCTACCTAAACACTTTTAAAAAATTGAGTCATTTTATCGGGGGCTCTTACACCACTTATAACAATGCATACATCAATTGTATCAAGCACATTTGTACCTACGGTACCATCATCATTTTCTTTATACTTGACCCCTTGGTATCAGCTCCTTTTTCCCCCTTCTCTCCCACTCTCCCACCCTCATGAAACCTTGATAAATTATACTTTCATATTTTACAATGTCCAAGGTCTCACTTCACCAATGTTTCTGTTGCTTGTCCCCCTGGGGTGTGAGTGTTAATACATCAATCATTGCTATCAGTTCCCTCTATCTCATCCCTACCCTCATGTTATCACTACTTCCATTACTGTTCCTGAAGGGTTTATCTGTCCTGGATTCTGTGTGTTGAGAGTTCTTATCTGTACCAGTGTACATGCTCTGGTCTAGCCGGCTTTGTAAGGTAGAGCTGAGGTCATGATAGTTGGAGGGAGTGAGCGGGAGAGGAAGCATTGAAGAACTAGACAAATGGTATGTACTGTGGTATGAGTTGGGGTGCCAGCCCCCCACCAGTAATCTTGGGTTCAATAAGCACAATTGTATGGTTGAGATATATAAATATTATATTAAAGTCACCGGGAGCATGAGCGATAGAAGAGACATTACAATAATGCAGTCAGACACAATTCATGGTAGCATGCTCACCTCCTGGATGGCCATGATCTTACCAGCCAGGTCCACGCTCAGTGTGGATGAAGGGAGGTGGGATGGAGACCAGGCAGGAGGCTCAAGGACTGGGCTGGAGGCTGGAGCCCCAGCACAAGGCGGGCTTCCCCAGACAAATGGCGCACAACGTGGGACAATATGAGTTATATCCCATATAACAATTATATGGCCCCATTGGTATGTAGAGTGAATTTGAAAATTGTGTGAAGTGAGGATCCGGTGTGGGGATTGACAGAGAAGTAGTGGAAATAGTGAATTAGAATTTTAAAGAGGATAATGGGAGCAAGGTAAAAGTAAACCTGAAACTTATGGTACCATGCTCTCTACTTACTGAAAAGACAAGGTGTAAAAGTAACGAAGAAAAAGATACAATGTTTTCTAAAAGTAGTAAAAAGGTATAATTCATGGTTCTCAGAGGAAGGAACTTTTGATTTAGAGACCTGGGAGGAGGTCATTGTCAACTTAAAGGAAGCACAGAGATGGGGAGAGTATCCCTATGGAGAAGTGGTCTCTGTGGGTACAAGTTAAGATGGTTTTAAAACTTTTGCAGGAGGAAGAGAATAAGGATGAACAGTCTAGTGAGAAGTCTTGTGTCTATTCAAATCTAGAAAAGCAAGCTAAAGTGTCTGTGAATAAGCATGATTTAGGTTATGAAACTTTAGGAAAAACTGAAAAGGCAGGGATTGGTTTGTTATCTAAAGCCTCCAATTCTAGAACAGAACCTCATTGCCAAAGCCTGTATGCTCTCGCGAGACTGCAGACTCCGAAGGTTTAAAGGTGATACAGTACTAGAGGCAGTGGATTGCAAGATCCAAAGCATGGCTATTAAACAGTCCCAGGAAGCTCCCTTGCTTTCAAAGGTAGAGAAAGCCAAGAAGCAGAACAGGCAACGTCTAAGATGCCCAAATTTAAATCAGATGAGAAGCAGTGAGAACGGGTTTCAGGCAGATGAGAAGATTTTAGGCAGAGCTAAAAGAATGAGCCTGAGTCAGAAGGGGACATAGTAAAAGCAACTGCTCTCCTGCTGGAATTTAGTGTAAGAAAGGCCAGAGATTGTAAAACAATCAAGCAAGCCAGCCCTGAAGGTAGAGAGATTAGCTCCAAAGAAATGCAAACTAGGAGAGCTAGCACAGAAGGTGAAGTTCAGGAAGTGGAACTCCAAGATATCCAGATTGAAAAGAGTAGCTCAGAGAATAGATGTAAAGAAGCAAAGTATAGGAAAGCACCTTTACTCTCCAGAGTAGGAAGAGGGATTGCAGAAGAAGATTTAGAATGCAAGATGTCTTATCCTGTTAGAACCAAAAGGAATTCACAGTGCCTTTGCCTTTTAAGTTGCTAAAAGATCTCAAGCAGGCAATCAATGACTAGGGCCCAGACTCCCATTTTGTAATTAGCATGATAAGGGCTCTAGCAGAGTCTGACAGCTGGACCCCTACAGATTGGAAAGCTTTAGTGAGAATTTGTCTTTACTCTTCAGAATGCTTGTGATATCAAATGCTATGGAAGGAAGCAGCCCTTGCAAGAGCTGGGAAGAATGCTGAGGATGGGATAGATATAGGAATTCATCAATTGCTAGGGGCTGCAAATTATATTACAGTTGAGTCTCAACTACAGTTTACTGAACAGACAATAGGACAGATACATGAGGTTTGCTTAAGGGCCTGGGAAAAGATAATTCCATCAGAAGAGAGAACGCCGCGTTACAGGGCTATAAGACAACAGAATGATGAGCGTTACGCTGACTTTGTGTCCCGACTGGAAGATGCTATTTCCAAATGTGTGAAGAATGTTCAGGCAGTAAGAGACCTAGTGCACAAGCTATCTTATGATTTCTCTAATAAGCACTGTAAAAATGCCTTGCATCCCTACAGCGAACAGGGCACTTTGCTGGGTTATTTTAGGATATGCAGGAATGTAGAGGCAGAGGAATACAAGGCAGACCTCATGGCAGCTTCATTGGCAAACTATATCAGACCTGGAAGAAAGTGCTTTAGTTGTGGGAAGACAAGTCATCTTCAAAAGAGTGTAGGCAGAGCAGGCTGCGGCCAATGTCAGAGCATGGGCCAGGACCATGGAGATCGGGTTTAAACGAACCTGAACTCTGCCTCCATTGTAGGAAGGGAACTCATTGGGCGAGCCAATGTCGTTCAAAAATCAACAGTGAAGGGTCGCCATTAGCAAAGACTTCCCGGCGGGAAAATAGTGGAAGAAGCTTGATGCAGAGCCCTCATAGCAGAGCGTGGTAGGCAAGGTGTCTGCCTACTGGAGCAAAGAAGATCTTTGAGAGAAATCGCCTTTATCTAGCAGCCTCACAGCAGGAGAACAGACCTAGCCAAAGAGGCAAAAACCTAGTCTCTGTTCTCACTGCAGTTGGTTTGAATAACCAAGAAATGGCTCAGAAGCCTTCACAGGAGCTTGATCCTCAAAAGCAGGGACCTCTTATTGAAAGATTAATACAGTTTCTATCAGGAAGATTTAACCTTAGTACTCAAGAAATTAAAATTGATACTGGAGTTGATAAGAGTTGTAAGAAAAAACCCAAAACTGTGATTGAATCAGAAATGAAGAGCAGTAATTGGGGTCCACTACCTAAAAGAACTATAGGATGTTTATTAAGAAAGTCCAAAAAAAAAAAAAAAAAAGAAAGTCCAACATAAATTCTCAATGTGTTGCTGGAGTTATTGGTCAGGATTGTGAAGAAGAAATTAAGGCAGTAATGAGTTCTGATATACCA
The DNA here is from genome assembly GCF_050624435.1 of Tenrec ecaudatus. Classification (NCBI taxonomy): domain Eukaryota; kingdom Metazoa; phylum Chordata; class Mammalia; order Afrosoricida; family Tenrecidae; genus Tenrec; species Tenrec ecaudatus. Next base: position 212,440 of record NW_027459343.1, on the reverse strand, counting down.
TGGTTTGTAAAAATGTAGGATCGCTTAAGCCAATTTTCCCTTCCTTGCATTTCTAGAGTAAAAATTTATACCTATCAGGAAAGAGTACTTGAGAAGTTTGACCACCCTATAAATCAAGCAGTCTTCTGGACTGCTGTTGTGGAGAAACAGCGCCCCCACATGGAATTAGAAATGGAAGGAAAAAGGTTTGTTAACTGTGGATGCCGGGTCATTTCCTTAGGGCATTCAGGGGGGCCTAGCCCTCCCATTAACTTCCCCTAAAGCCAGCATAGAGGGAATGAGTGAAGTTAACCAAGACAGAACTCTGGGGGCATGCAAGCCCCCTAATGACAGGTGAGGACCCATGTCACAGGAAGGGGATGTGCTATAGGTGATACAGCAATGAGAGGGGATGGTCTATGGAAATGCAATAGCAAGAGTAGAGATTGGGGGGTATACATGTGACAAGATGGGCTGATTCTAGTTTTAGGATGGCAGCCTAACCTTGGTCATCTTTGGATGGGTTTGACCTCTCTGGTGTCTCCTACAAGGAAACAGACAACTACTATCCTTATCAGAAGGGAATGAATCCTACTTGTTGTGGGATAAGCAGTGGTGTCTGCTTGCACTAGATAGCTGATAACTCTTAGGGAGAATGACCCCTGATCTATTCCTGATGACCTCCAAGTGCATAGTCATTTGCAAGCAGCTGAGTTTGGAATATATTTGGGGTAGACAGCTTGGGAGAAATCCCTCTGTTTCCCACAATCAGGCACTTGGGGAGAGAAAGAAAATCTGCCATAAAAACAAACCAGCTTGGGGAGCTGATTAAGGCACTGTGATGTAATGAGGTAGATCAGGGAGGAGGTGTTGAAACCAAACCCAAACCACATCTACTGTCCTCACTAGTCTATTCTGACTCTCATAGGACAGAGTAGAGTTGCTCTGTGGGGTTTCCAAAAGGATATATCTTCAGGGGAACAGACAGTCTCATCTTCTTTGGAGCATCAGGTGGGTTTGAACTGCCAGTATTTGGGTTAGCAGGCCAATGCCTTCCTCACAGCACCACTGGGTTCCTTGAGGGTGTCAAAAGGGAGGTACAAAGACACAGATTCTTGGATTTTTCTTCAGGCAAGAGTGCACGATTAACGACAATTATTACTACTGGCAAACTCATACATAAAGAATGCTGTCTTTAGAAGCAACATCTGTACAGGTGGGATCAAATTTCCTAGCTTCTATTGGTTTGTCTACTGCTTCCCCATATCTGACATATAGTAGAAACCTGGTAAAAAATAATTTTTTTAATTGACCCAGAAAGGTAAAGAGGCTTGATCAAGGTCAGAGTCAGCTGGTATTCAAATTGCTAAGCCCTTTAATTTGGCTGAAATCCCTACTAGTCATTCCTCATGACCCCCTGAAATGACCTCACCATGCTCCTTGGATTCCCAAATATTTTTGTGCCAACCTTCCTCAGCTTCATAAGAACATAGAGGAACCATTCTCAGACTCAGGAGGCTGGTAGCACCTGGCAGAATTTCTGAGAAGAGTCAGGAAGCATTTTTGTAGAGGCTGTAGGCATGACACAGCCTGCCTGCTGATAGCTCTTCCTCCTTCCTCCCTAGGGAGCGTCAAATGAACTTAAAATTTGTGAGGATCCTGGACCAGGTTATTTTTAATCTTTCCTTCCCTACACCACTCCACATCTGTTTATCTTGACCAAACTTTTCCCAAGGTCTCAGCCTCAAATTCACTTTCCTGTGAAGCTTTCTACTCCTATAAAGAGTTACAGACTCTCCCAGCCCTCACCCCACTATCATGACTCCAGTTCTACCTTACAAATCCGGCTAGACCAAAGCATGTACACTGGTGCAGATAAGAGCTCTGGACACACAGAATTCAGGACAGATAAACCCCCTAGGAACAGTAATGGGAGTAGTGATACCATGAGGGTGGGGGAGAGGTGGGGTGTGAAAGGGGGAACTGACTGCAATGATCACTGTATAACCACGCCGCTCCCCAGGGGGTGACTGGGGGGCATGAACAACAAGAACTTGGGTGAATGGAGACAGCGGATTCTGTACAATATGAAAAATAATAATTAATAATTTATCAAGTGTTCATGAGGTAGGGAGGGTTGGGAGGGAGGGAAATAAAAGGAGTTGATACCAAGGGCTCACATACAAAGAAAATGATGATTGCAACATATGTACAAATGTGCTTGACAAAATTGATGTATGGATTGTTATAAGACCTGTAAGAGCCCCCAATAAAATGATTTACAAAAATAGAGAGTTTCAGACTTGGAAACTCAGAGGTAGTTCTACCCTGTCCTGTGTAAGGTTGCTATGGGTCAGAATCAACTCTATAGCAATGCGTATGGTTTTGGGAGTCAACCTTGAGATTCTTACCTCAGTCTTGCAGGCAATTGCTGGCTTTCCTGAGGTTTCTGCAGTAGTTTACAAGTAATCTGAGGGATGGAATGATCTCTTGGTTCTCTCTACACCATCAAGTGAAATTTAAAATGACAATCGGTTGTAAGCGAAGGCATTCTTTTAAGAACCAATTTCTCTGCTCAACTCATATTTTTAGCTATGCTGTTTAGGAGGGAGTAGTGTTATGGTGTAGTTTTATGTTAGGTAGCTAGAGCTGGGACCAGGGTGTCTACTGGGCAGGCTCCAAATTCAGGCACATGAGGCAGGGAGGCAGTGCACTTAGGTGGGTGCAAACCATGACAGGTGGGCTTAATTCAGCCAATGGGGTCAACCAATAATGTCAACCACGCCTCCCAGCCGAAGCCACTAAAGGCCGAACCTGGAGACCACCTCCCTGTTTTTCTGTGGGGTCTCTCTCTCTCTCTCTCTCTCTCTCTCTCTCTCTCTCTCTCTCTCTCTCTCTCTCTCTCTCTCTCTATCCTTTCTTTCCCCCTTCCCCCTCTCTCCTCTCTTTCTCTTCTCTTCTCCTCTATCACCTTCTCTCCTTAATACAAACCCATTTGGATCAACAATCAGTCTTCGACATGAATTCTTTCTCCTGTGATGTCAAGAACTGAGGTATTTCCCACCCGAGAAACCTAACAGTTATGCTGTGATCCACATGGTTGGCAGTTCAAAACTACCAGCAGCTCTGAGAAAGACTGGTTTTTCTACTACCATAGACAGAGTTTCAGAAACTCAGAGGGTCACTGCAAGTCAACAGTGACTTGATGACAGTGAGTTTGGGTTTTATTTTTTGATTTTAGGGAGAGGGTTCACAGTTCACATACCAGCACACCTGCACAGAGATTGGTTCTGAAGAGGAGGAGGACTCCAGGCCCTAGGATTCAAGGGGTACTAGACTTAAGGTGTCCCTGAAAGCAAACTCAGATATGGTCAATTTTGACAGGAAAATTGGTAAAATACACAGAGAAAAAAGAGAGGTTGGTTAGATGCATTTTATCATAGCTGTATTGTGTAACAGCATGCACTCTTAAATGAATGAGGTCATTCTGTATGAATCCATTTGGAAGAATCTCCAAAATATAATATTTAATGAAATAGGCGATACAAAAGAGTAAAAAGTAAGCTTTACTTGGACATGCGTACATGATCATCAAAAAGAAACAGAAAGGCCATAGTTGCCTCCAAGGTGGAGATTCAAAGGCTAGGAAGCGAGTGGAGGGAATAATGGATTTGTTCTGGTGATCATCCTTTCCCCAGCTTCCTGGGTGACATAACAGCTAACTTCTTGACTACTACCTAAAAAGTTGGCAGCTGGAATACACCCAGAGATGCCTTGTGTTTTAGGGTAAGAGGATATCCCAAATCTCAAAGATAATTTATTAAATCTTAAACAGGACAAACACATGCCATCGAGATGAGGGGAGGGAAACTATTAGCAAGAGGTCTTATTGATATGTAAGGGTTATCTGAGATTCACAGACTTGAAAGGACATGGCGGCAGATCCCAACATCACAGTTCCAGGTGGGACTACAGAAGCAAGAATAGGACAAGGATTGGGACCTGTGTTAAACAGGACAGTTTACAAGAGTGGTCCAGGGCCAAACAACCAAGGCTTTGGGGGCATGACTCATGACTGTGCAGCCCAGAATGGCAGCCTCGATTCAAGGATACACTTAGGCAAGTCTCTAAGCCCCACCATGGGCTGCCTAAGGGGTAATCCACTTTCCAATGCCCTCTGCCTGGTGGCAAGAGTGTTCACATCCCTGGTCAATGGTCTGAAGGAATTCACTGGAAGCTTAATCCACGTGGGGACTGTGCAAATAGAATTTTGGCTTTCACTGTTATCCACATACTTCTGAAAATTGTGAATTCTCAGAATTTCAGTTGAAAGGTAGGCTTGATGATCTGCTTCTGAGGGGTCACTATGGTGCACACAGCAGGTCACTGTGCATGCGCACCGGAATCAGTTCAACAGCAGCCAACAGCATTCTCCCTTATGTTGCTTGATGTTTGTTTTATGCCCACATCTCTCTCTCTCTCTCTCTCTCTCTCTCTCTCTCTCTCTCTCTCTCTCTCTCTCTCTCTCTCTCTCTCTCTCACATACACACACACACACACACACACACACTGGTATTTCAAAAAGTCCCTGAAAAATTCCATTCTCTTTTGATTCCTTGTTCCACTAACTTTTGGGAGCCTGCTTGTGTGCATATATGACACCATTTGTTTGCTGACAATGAGGAGGAATTGAACTACTTGCTGAAGATCAAGGATTGCAGCCTTCAATATGGGTTACAATTCAATATAAGGAAGACCAAAATCCCCAAAACTGGACCAATAGGTGATAAACAGAGAAAAGGGCTTCAGTTGTCAAGGATTTTGTCTTGCTTAGATCCACTATCAATGTTCATAGAAACAGCAGTCAGGAGATCAAAAGATGTATTGTAATGGGTAAATCTGCTGCAGAAAACCTCTTTATAGTGTTGAAGAACAATGATGTTACTCTGAGGACTAAGGTGCACATGACCTAAGCCATGCTATTTTCCATTGCATCATATGCATGTGAAAGTTAGACACTGAATAAGGAAGGCTGTAGAAGAACAGATGCATCGAATTGTGGTCCACCAGAAGACTACTGACAGTACCATGGACTGCTGAAGGACTGACCAATCTGTATCAGAAGAAATAAGGCCAGAGTGCTGCTTAGAGGCAAGGATGGCAAGACGCCATCTTACATACTTTGGACATGTTGTCAGGAGAGACCAGTCCCTGGAGAAGGACATCCTATTTGGTACAGTGGAGAAGCCATGAAACAGAGGAGGTCCTCGAAGAAGTGGATGGACTCAGTGGCTTCATCGGTGGTTCAGGCACAGGAACAATTGTGAGGATGGTGCACGACCCTACAGTGTTTCATTCGGTTGTATGTGAGGTCACGACGAGTCCAAGTGTCCTCAATGGCACGCAACAACAACTAGCCAGAGCAGAGAGGAGCAATCTGCCCTCTGGGACTTCCCTGGGAAGGTCCTCAATGGAAATTGGGAAAGTCTAAGACCCTGTGGTCATGAGTTATAGTGGTCGGAAGGCCCCAGAACAAATCCAGTAAGCCTTTCTAATCTGTGATCGTCTCCAGGTCTCCATAATGGCCCCATTCTCACTTATGTAGTCCTGCCTGAGAGAGTGATGAATTGCTCTGCCTCCAATCACATTTTTGTGGCAGATTTCATCCATTTCTATAATTAGCGACATGGCCACACAGCCTTTGGACCCCATTATGGCCTCATGCTTATGGTCTCCTTCATCTAAATCATTTCTCCTACTTTTGTCTTTCTTCATTAATTGAATATCTGAGATACATATGGAAGGGGCATTATCTCTACAATAAGAGAAAGGGATGAGGTGGTGGTGGTATGGAGTGGGGTGGCACACCATCTCAGAGAATGAGAACAGCTGTTTCAATGGTTCCCACTGCAGTGTGGAAACTGCAGGTACACTAAAAGAGGACAGCAATGACAGCATTAAGGTCTTAGAGCTTAAGGACTCCCTCCCTCCTTAGGCCTCTCTTTCAACTATAAAATGTAGCTCTAAAATGCAGAGCTTCTCGGACACAGCTTGGAGGAAGCCTGTGGATCCAGGAAAGCCCCAATCTCAGCAGAACCAATTTGGCAATCCACAGGTCTGATTTTTGACCAGTCAGCTCACTTGGTCTAGCTCACTTGGTCTAGATCACTCAATTAATTATGTTCACATAAACTACAACAAACAGGTTCACACTGTCACCACATTTTCTATATAAGAAAACTGGAACAGAAATAAGCTGCCAAATTACTTGGCTTCTTATAAAAGAAATAGCCAAGTGAATGTTTGGGAAAACAACAGCTCCCGCTATGTGGCACAGGGAGCCCTGGTGGCATAGTGGTTTTCACTTGGCTGCTACCCACATAGTTCAAAACCACCACCCGCTCTGAGAGAGAAACGTTAGGGCTTTCTACCCCTGTAAAGAGTTGCAGTCTCAGAAACTCACAGGGGCTGCTCTACCCTGTCCAATAGGGTTGCTGAAAGTCAGGGTTGCTGTGAGTCACAAAAGATGCAATGGCAGTGAGTTTTCAGTTTGATTATTAAGCAAAATTATCAAATTCTGAAACTATTGTTTCTCAATCTATCCTCCATCAAGATCTAGATCTACCTAAACACTTTTAAAAAATTGAGTCATTTTATCGGGGGCTCTTACACCACTTATAACAATGCATACATCAATTGTATCAAGCACATTTGTACCTACGGTACCATCATCATTTTCTTTATACTTGACCCCTTGGTATCAGCTCCTTTTTCCCCCTTCTCTCCCACTCTCCCACCCTCATGAAACCTTGATAAATTATACTTTCATATTTTACAATGTCCAAGGTCTCACTTCACCAATGTTTCTGTTGCTTGTCCCCCTGGGGTGTGAGTGTTAATACATCAATCATTGCTATCAGTTCCCTCTATCTCATCCCTACCCTCATGTTATCACTACTTCCATTACTGTTCCTGAAGGGTTTATCTGTCCTGGATTCTGTGTGTTGAGAGTTCTTATCTGTACCAGTGTACATGCTCTGGTCTAGCCGGCTTCGTAAGGTAGAGCTGAGGTCATGATAGTTGGAGGGAGTGAGCGGGAGAGGAAGCATTGAAGAACTAGACAAATGGTATGTACTGTGGTATGAGTTGGGGTGCCAGCCCCCCACCAGTAATCTTGGGTTCAATAAGCACAATTGTATGGTTGAGATATATAAATATTATATTAAAGTCACCGGGAGCATGAGCGATAGAAGAGACATTACAATAATGCAGTCAGACACAATTCATGGTAGCATGCTCACCTCCTGGATGGCCATGATCTTACCAGCCAGGTCCACGCTCAGTGTGGATGAAGGGAGGTGGGATGGAGACCAGGCAGGAGGCTCAAGGACTGGGCTGGAGGCTGGAGCCCCAGCACAAGGCGGGCTTCCCCAGACAAATGGCGCACAACGTGGGACAATATGAGTTATATCCCATATAACAATTATATGGCCCCATTGGTATGTAGAGTGAATTTGAAAATTGTGTGAAGTGAGGATCCGGTGTGGGGATTGACAGAGAAGTAGTGGAAATAGTGAATTAGAATTTTAAAGAGGATAATGGGAGCAAGGTAAAAGTAAACCTGAAACTTATGGTACCATGCTCTCTACTTACTGAAAAGACAAGGTGTAAAAGTAACGAAGAAAAAGATACAATGTTTTCTAAAAGTAGTAAAAAGGTATAATTCATGGTTCTCAGAGGAAGGAACTTTTGATTTAGAGACCTGGGAGGAGGTCATTGTCAACTTAAAGGAAGCACAGAGATGGGGAGAGTATCCCTATGGAGAAGTGGTCTCTGTGGGTACAAGTTAAGATGGTTTTAAAACTTTTGCAGGAGGAAGAGAATAAGGATGAACAGTCTAGTGAGAAGTCTTGTGTCTATTCAAATCTAGAAAAGCAAGCTAAAGTGTCTGTGAATAAGCATGATTTAGGTTATGAAACTTTAGGAAAAACTGAAAAGGCAGGGATTGGTTTGTTATCTAAAGCCTCCAATTCTAGAACAGAACCTCATTGCCAAAGCCTGTATGCTCTCGCGAGACTGCAGACTCCGAAGGTTTAAAGGTGATACAGTACTAGAGGCAGTGGATTGCAAGATCCAAAGCATGGCTATTAAACAATCCCAGGAAGCTCCCTTGCTTTCAAAGGTAGAGAAAGCCAAGAAGCAGAACAGGCAACGTCTAAGATGCCCAAATTTAAATCAGATGAGAAGCAGTGAGAACGGGTTTCAGGCAGATGAGAAGATTTTAGGCAGAGCTAAAAGAATGAGCCTGAGTCAGAAGGGGACATAGTAAAAGCAACTGCTCTCCTGCTGGAATTTAGTGTAAGAAAGGCCAGAGATTGTAAAACAATCAAGCAAGCCAGCCCTGAAGGTAGAGAGATTAGCTCCAAAGAAATGCAAACTAGGAGAGCTAGCACAGAAGGTGAAGTTCAGGAAGTGGAACTCCAAGATATCCAGATTGAAAAGAGTAGCTCAGAGAATAGATGTAAAGAAGCAAAGTATAGGAAAGCACCTTTACTCTCCAGAGTAGGAAGAGGGATTGCAGAAGAAGATTTAGAATGCAAGATGTCTTATCCTGTTAGAACCAAAAGGAATTCACAGTGCCTTTGCCTTTTAAGTTGCTAAAAGATCTCAAGCAGGCAATCAATGACTAGGGCCCAGACTCCCATTTTGTAATTAGCATGATAAGGGCTCTAGCAGAGTCTGACAGCTGGACCCCTACAGATTGGAAAGCTTTAGTGAGAATTTGTCTTTACTCTTCAGAATGCTTGTGATATCAAATGCTATGGAAGGAAGCAGCCCTTGCAAGAGCTGGGAAGAATGCTGAGGATGGGATAGATATAGGAATTCATCAATTGCTAGGGGCTGCAAATTATATTACAGTTGAGTCTCAACTACAGTTTACTGAACAGACAATAGGACAGATACATGAGGTTTGCTTAAGGGCCTGGGAAAAGATAATTCCATCAGAAGAGAGAACGCCGCGTTACAGGGCTATAAGACAACAGAATGATGAGCGTTACGCTGACTTTGTGTCCCGACTGGAAGATGCTATTTCCAAATGTGTGAAGAATGTTCAGGCAGTAAGAGACCTAGTGCACAAGCTATCTTATGATTTCTCTAATAAGCACTGTAAAAATGCCTTGCATCCCTACAGCGAACAGGGCACTTTGCTGGGTTATTTTAGGATATGCAGGAATGTAGAGGCAGAGGAATACAAGGCAGACCTCATGGCAGCTTCATTGGCAAACTATATCAGACCTGGAAGAAAGTGCTTTAGTTGTGGGAAGACAAGTCATCTTCAAAAGAGTGTAGGCAGAGCAGGCTGCGGCCAATGTCAGAGCATGGGCCAGGACCATGGAGATCGGGTTTAAACGAACCTGAACTCTGCCTCCATTGTAGGAAGGGAACTCATTGGGCGAGCCAATGTCGTTCAAAAATCAACAGTGAAGGGTCGCCATTAGCAAAGACTTCCCGGCGGGAAAATAGTGGAAGAAGCTTGATGCAGAGCCCTCATAGCAGAGCGTGGTAGGCAAGGTGTCTGCCTACTGGAGCAAAGAAGATCTTTGAGAGAAATCGCCTTTATCTAGCAGCCTCACAGCAGGAGAACAGACCTAGCCAAAGAGGCAAAAACCTAGTCTCTGTTCTCACTGCAGTTGGTTTGAATAACCAAGAGATGGCTCAGAAGCCTTCACAGGAGCTTGATCCTCAAAAGCAGGGACCTCTTATTGAAAGATTAATACAGTTTCTATCAGGAAGATTTAACCTTAGTACTCAAGAAATTAAAATTGATACTGGAGTTGATAAGAGTTGTAAGAAAAAACCCAAAACTGTGATTGAATCAGAAATGAAGAGCAGTAATTGGGGTCCACTACCTAAAAGAACTATAGGATGTTTATTAAGAAAGTCCAAAAAAAAAAAAAAAAAAGAAAGTCCAACATAAATTCTCAATGTGTTGCTGGAGTTATTGGTCAGGATTGTGAAGAAGAAATTAAGGCAGTAATGAGTTCTGATATACCATGGTTTGTAAAAATGTAGGATCGCTTAAGCCAATTTTCCCTTCCTTGCATTTCTAGAGTAAAAATTTATACCTATCAGGAAAGAGTACTTGAGAAGTTTGACCACCCTATAAATCAAGCAGTCTTCTGGACTGCTGTTGTGGAGAAACAGCGCCCCCACATGGAATTAGAAATGGAAGGAAAAAGGTTTGTTAACTGTGGATGCCGGGTCATTTCCTTAGGGCATTCAGGGGGGCCTAGCCCTCCCATTAACTTCCCCTAAAGCCAGCATAGAGGGAATGAGTGAAGTTAACCAAGACAGAACTCTGGGGGCATGCAAGCCCCCTAATGACAGGTGAGGACCCATGTCACAGGAAGGGGATGTGCTATAGGTGATACAGCAATGAGAGGGGATGGTCTATGGAAATGCAATAGCAAGAGTAGAGATTGGGGGGTATACATGTGACAAGATGGGCTGATTCTAGTTTTAGGATGGCAGCCTAACCTTGGTCATCTTTGGATGGGTTTGACCTCTCTGGTGTCTCCTACAAGGAAACAGACAACTACTATCCTTATCAGAAGGGAGTGAATCCTACTTGTTGTGGGATAAGCAGTGGTGTCTGCTTGCACTAGATAGCTGATAACTCTTAGGGAGAATGACCCCTGATCTATTCCTGATGACCTCCAAGTGCATAGTCATTTGCAAGCAGCTGAGTTTGGAATATATTTGGGGTAGACAGCTTGGGAGAAATCCCTCTGTTTCCCACAATCAGGCACTTGGGGAGAGAAAGAAAATCTGCCATAAAAACAAACCAGCTTGGGGAGCTGATTAAGGCACTGTGATGTAATGAGGTAGATCAGGGAGGAGGTGTTGAAACCAAACCCAAACCACATCTACTGTCCTCACTAGTCTATTCTGACTCTCATAGGACAGAGTAGAGTTGCTCTGTGGGGTTTCCAAAAGGATATATCTTCAGGGGAACAGACAGTCTCATCTTCTTTGGAGCATCAGGTGGGTTTGAACTGCCAGTATTTGGGTTAGCAGGCCAATGCCTTCCTCACAGCACCACTGGGTTCCTTGAGGGTGTCAAAAGGGAGGTACAAAGACACAGATTCTTGGATTTTTCTTCAGGCAAGAGTGCACGATTAACGACAATTATTACTACTGGCAAACTCATACATAAAGAATGCTGTCTTTAGAAGCAACATCTGTACAGGTGGGATCAAATTTCCTAGCTTCTATTGGTTTGTCTACTGCTTCCCCATATCTGACATATAGTAGAAACCTGGTAAAAAATAATTTTTTTAATTGACCCAGAAAGGTAAAGAGGCTTGATCAAGGTCAGAGTCAGCTGGTATTCAAATTGCTAAGCCCTTTAATTTGGCTGAAATCCCTACTAGTCATTCCTCATGACCCCCTGAAATGACCTCACCATGCTCCTTGGATTCCCAAATATTTTTGTGCCAACCTTCCTCAGCTTCATAAGAACATAGAGGAACCATTCTCAGACTCAGGAGGCTGGTAGCACCTGGCAGAATTTCTGAGAAGAGTCAGGAAGCATTTTTGTAGAGGCTGTAGGCATGACACAGCCTGCCTGCTGATAGCTCTTCCTCCTTCCTCCCTAGGGAGCGTCAAATGAACTTAAAATTTGTGAGGATCCTGGACCAGGTTATTTTTAATCTTTCCTTCCCTACACCACTCCACATCTGTTTATCTTGACCAAACTTTTCCCAAGGTCTCAGCCTCAAATTCACTTACCTGTGAAGCTTTCTACTCCTATAAAGAGTTACAGACTCTCCCAGCCCTCACCCCACTATCATGACTCCAGTTCTACCTTACAAATCCGGCTAGACCAAAGCATGTACACTGGTGCAGATAAGAGCTCTGGACACACAGAATTCAGGACAGATAAACCCCCTAGGAACAGTAATGGGAGTAGTGATACCATGAGGGTGGGGGAGAGGTGGGGTGTGAAAGGGGGAACTGACTGCAATGATCACTGTATAACCACGCCGCTCCCCAGGGGGTGACTGGGGGGCATGAACAACAAGAACTTGGGTGAATGGAGACAGCGGATTCTGTACAATATGAAAAATAATAATTAATAATTTATCAAGTGTTCATGAGGTAGGGAGGGTTGGGAGGGAGGGAAATAAAAGGAGTTGATACCAAGGGCTCACATACAAAGAAAATGATGATTGCAACATATGTACAAATGTGCTTGACAAAATTGATGTATGGATTGTTATAAGACCTGTAAGAGCCCCCAATAAAATGATTTACAAAAATAGAGAGTTTCAGACTTGGAAACTCAGAGGTAGTTCTACCCTGTCCTGTGTAAGGTTGCTATGGGTCAGAATCAACTCTATAGCAATGCGTATGGTTTTGGGAGTCAACCTTGAGATTCTTACCTCAGTCTTGCAGGCAATTGCTGGCTTTCCTGAGGTTTCTGCAGTAGTTTACAAGTAATCTGAGGGATGGAATGATCTCTTGGTTCTCTCTACACCATCAAGTGAAATTTAAAATGACAATCGGTTGTAAGCGAAGGCATTCTTTTAAGAACCAATTTCTCTGCTCAACTCATATTTTTAGCTATGCTGTTTAGGAGGGAGTAGTGTTATGGTGTAGTTTTATGTTAGGTAGCTAGAGCTGGGACCAGGGTGTCTACTGGGCAGGCTCCAAATTCAGGCACATGAGGCAGGGAGGCAGTGCACTTAGGTGGGTGCAAACCATGACAGGTGGGCTTAATTCAGCCAATGGGGTCAACCAATAATGTCAACCACGCCTCCCAGCCGAAGCCACTAAAGGCCGAACCTGGAGACCACCTCCCTGTTTTTCTGTGGGGTCTCTCTCTCTCTCTTTCTCTCTCTCTCTCTCTCTCTCTCTCTCTCTCTCTCTCTCTCTCTCTCTCTCTCTCTCTCTCTCAATCCTTTCTTTCCCCCTTCCCCCTCTCTCCTCTCTTTCTCTTCTCTTCTCCTCTATCACCTTCTCTCCTTAATACAAACCCATTTGGATCAACAATCAGTCTTCGACATGAATTCTTTCTCCTGTGATGTCAAGAACTGAGGTATTTCCCACCCGAGAAACCTAACAGTTATGCTGTGATCCACATGGTTGGCAGTTCAAAACTACCAGCAGCTCTGAGAAAGACTGGTTTTTCTACTACCATAGACAGAGTTTCAGAAACTCAGAGGGTCACTGCAAGTCAACAGTGACTTGATGACAGTGAGTTTGGGTTTTATTTTTTGATTTTAGGGAGAGGGTTCACAGTTCACATACCAGCACACCTGCACAGAGATTGGTTCTGAAGAGGAGGAGGACTCCAGGCCCTAGGATTCAAGGGGTACTAGACTTAAGGTGTCCCTGAAAGCAAACTCAGATATGGTCAATTTTGACAGGAAAATTGGTAAAATACACAGAGAAAAAAGAGAGGTTGGTTAGATGCATTTTATCATAGCTGTATTGTGTAACAGCATGCACTCTTAAATGAATGAGGTCATTCTGTATGAATCCATTTGGAAGAATCTCCAAAATATAATATTTAATGAAATAGGCGATACAAAAGAGTAAAAAGTAAGCTTTACTTGGACATGCGTACATGATCATCAAAAAGAAACAGAAAGGCCATAGTTGCCTCCAAGGTGGAGATTCAAAGGCTAGGAAGCGAGTGGAGGGAATAATGGATTTGTTCTGGTGATCATCCTTTCCCCAGCTTCCTGGGTGACATAACAGCTAACTTCTTGACTACTACCTAAAAAGTTGGCAGCTGGAATACACCCAGAGATGCCTTGTGTTTTAGGGTAAGAGGATATCCCAAATCTCAAAGATAATTTATTAAATCTTAAACAGGACAAACACATGCCATCGAGATGAGGGGAGGGAAACTATTAGCAAGAGGTCTTATTGATATGTAAGGGTTATCTGAGATTCACAGACTTGAAAGGACATGGCGGCAGATCCCAACATCACAGTTCCAGGTGGGACTACAGAAGCAAGAATAGGACAAGGATTGGGACCTGTGTTAAACAGGACAGTTTACAAGAGTGGTCCAGGGCCAAACAACCAAGGCTTTGGGGGCATGACTCATGACTGTGCAGCCCAGAATGGCAGCCTCGATTCAAGGATACACTTAGGCAAGTCTCTAAGCCCCACCATGGGCTGCCTAAGGGGTAATCCACTTTCCAATGCCCTCTGCCTGGTGGCAAGAGTGTTCACATCCCTGGTCAATGGTCTGAAGGAATTCACTGGAAGCTTAATCCACGTGGGGACTGTGCAAATAGAATTTTGGCTTTCACTGTTATCCACATACTTCTGAAAATTGTGAATTCTCAGAATTTCAGTTGAAAGGTAGGCTTGATGATCTGCTTCTGAGGGGTCACTATGGTGCACACAGCAGGTCACTGTGCATGCGCACCGGAATCAGTTCAACAGCAGCCAACAGCATTCTCCCTTATGTTGCTTGATGTTTGTTATATGCCCACATCTCCTCTCTCTCTCTCTCTCTCTCTCTCTCTCTCTCTCTCTCTCTCTCTCTCTCTCTCTCTCTCTCTCTCTCACATACACACACACACACACACACACACTGGTATTTCAAAAAGTCCCTGAAAAATTCCATTCTCTTTTGATTCCTTGTTCCACTAACTTTTGGGAGCCTGCTTGTGTGCATATATGACACCATTTGTTTGCTGACAATGAGGAGGAATTGAACTACTTGCTGAAGATCAAGGATTGCAGCCTTCAATATGGGTTACAATTCAATATAAGGAAGACCAAAATCCCCAAAACTGGACCAATAGGTGATAAACAGAGAAAAGGGCTTCAGTTGTCAAGGATTTTGTCTTGCTTAGATCCACTATCAATGTTCATAGAAACAGCAGTCAGGAGATCAAAAGATGTATTGTAATGGGTAAATCTGCTGCAGAAAACCTCTTTATAGTGTTGAAGAACAATGATGTTACTCTGAGGACTAAGGTGCACATGACCTAAGCCATGCTATTTTCCATTGCATCATATGCATGTGAAAGTTAGACACTGAATAAGGAAGGCTGTAGAAGAACAGATGCATCGAATTGTGGTCCACCAGAAGACTACTGACAGTACCATGGACTGCTGAAGGACTGACCAATCTGTATCAGAAGAAATAAGGCCAGAGTGCTGCTTAGAGGCAAGGATGGCAAGACGCCATCTTACATACTTTGGACATGTTGTCAGGAGAGACCAGTCCCTGGAGAAGGACATCCTATTTGGTACAGTGGAGAAGCCATGAAACAGAGGAGGTCCTCGAAGAAGTGGATGGACTCAGTGGCTTCATCGGTGGTTCAGGCACAGGAACAATTGTGAGGATGGTGCACGACCCTACAGTGTTTCATTCGGTTGTATGTGAGGTCACGACGAGTCCAAGTGTCCTCAATGGCACGCAACAACAACTAGCCAGAGCAGAGAGGAGCAATCTGCCCTCTGGGACTTCCCTGGGAAGGTCCTCAATGGAAATTGGGAAAGTCTAAGACCCTGTGGTCATGAGTTATAGTGGTCGGAAGGCCCCAGAACAAATCCAGTAAGCCTTTCTAATCTGTGATCGTCTCCAGGTCTCCATAATGGCCCCATTCTCACTTATGTAGTCCTGCCTGAGAGAGTGATGAATTGCTCTGCCTCCAATCACATTTTTGTGGCAGATTTCATCCATTTCTATAATTAGCGACATGGCCACACAGCCTTTGGACCCCATTATGGCCTCATGCTTATGGTCTCCTTCATCTAAATCATTTCTCCTACTTTTGTCTTTCTTCATTAATTGAATATCTGAGATACATATGGAAGGGGCATTATCTCTACAATAAGAGAAAGGGATGAGGTGGTGGTGGTATGGAGTGGGGTGGCACACCATCTCAGAGAATGAGAACAGCTGTTTCAATGGTTCCCACTGCAGTGTGGAAACTGCAGGTACACTAAAAGAGGACAGCAATGACAGCATTAAGGTCTTAGAGCTTAAGGACTCCCTCCCTCCTTAGGCCTCTCTTTCAACTATAAAATGTAGCTCTAAAATGCAGAGCTTCTCGGACACAGCTTGGAGGAAGCCTGTGGATCCAGGAAAGCCCCAATCTCAGCAGAACCAATTTGGCAATCCACAGGTCTGATTTTTGACCAGTCAGCTCACTTGGTCTAGCTCACTTGGTCTAGATCACTCAATTAATTATGTTCACATAAACTACAACAAACAGGTTCACACTGTCACCACATTTTCTATATAAGAAAACTGGAACAGAAATAAGCTGCCAAATTACTTGGCTTCTTATAAACGAAATAGCCAAGTGAATGTTTGGGAAAACAACAGCTCCCGCTATGTGGCACAGGGAGCCCTGGTGGCATAGTGGTTTTCACTTGGCTGCTACCCACATAGTTCAAAACCACCACCCGCTCTGAGAGAGAAACGTTAGGGCTTTCTACCCCTGTAAAGAGTTGCAGTCTCAGAAACTCACAGGGGCTGCTCTACCCTGTCCAATAGGGTTGCTGAAAGTCAGGGTTGCTGTGAGTCACAAAAGATGCAATGGCAGTGAGTTTTCAGTTTGATTATTAAGCAAAATTATCAAATTCTGAAACTATTGTTTCTCAATCTATCCTCCATCAAGATCTACCTAAACACTTTTAAAAAATTGAGTCATTTTATCGGGGGCTCTTACACCACTTATAACAATGCATACATCAATTGTATCAAGCACATTTGTACCTACGGTACCATCATCATTTTCTTTATACTTGACCCCTTGGTATCAGCTCCTTTTTCCCCCTTCTCTCCCACTCTCCCACCCTCATGAAACCTTGATAAATTATACTTTCATATTTTACAATGTCCAAGGTCTCACTTCACCAATGTTTCTGTTGCTTGTCCCCCTGGGGTGTGAGTGTTAATACATCAATCATTGCTATCAGTTCCCTCTATCTCATCCCTACCCTCATGTTATCACTACTTCCATTACTGTTCCTGAAGGGTTTATCTGTCCTGGATTCTGTGTGTTGAGAGTTCTTATCTGTACCAGTGTACATGCTCTGGTCTAGCCGGCTTTGTAAGGTAGAGCTGAGGTCATGATAGTTGGAGGGAGTGAGCGGGAGAGGAAGCATTGAAGAACTAGACAAATGGTATGTACTGTGGTATGAGTTGGGGTGCCAGCCCCCCACCAGTAATCTTGGGTTCAATAAGCACAATTGTATGGTTGAGATATATAAATATTATATTAAAGTCACCGGGAGCATGAGCGATAGAAGAGACATTACAATAATGCAGTCAGACACAATTCATGGTAGCATGCTCACCTCCTGGATGGCCATGATCTTACCAGCCAGGTCCACGCTCAGTGTGGATGAAGGGAGGTGGGATGGAGACCAGGCAGGAGGCTCAAGGACTGGGCTGGAGGCTGGAGCCCCAGCACAAGGCGGGCTTCCCCAGACAAATGGCGCACAACGTGGGACAATATGAGTTATATCCCATATAACAATTATATGGCCCCATTGGTATGTAGAGTGAATTTGAAAATTGTGTGAAGTGAGGATCCGGTGTGGGGATTGACAGAGAAGTAGTGGAAATAGTGAATTAGAATTTTAAAGAGGATAATGGGAGCAAGGTAAAAGTAAACCTGAAACTTATGGTACCATGCTCTCTACTTACTGAAAAGACAAGGTGTAAAAGTAACGAAGAAAAAGATACAATGTTTTCTAAAAGTAGTAAAAAGGTATAATTCATGGTTCTCAGAGGAAGGAACTTTTGATTTAGAGACCTGGGAGGAGGTCATTGTCAACTTAAAGGAAGCACAGAGATGGGGAGAGTATCCCTATGGAGAAGTGGTCTCTGTGGGTACAAGTTAAGATGGTTTTAAAACTTTTGCAGGAGGAAGAGAATAAGGATGAACAGTCTAGTGAGAAGTCTTGTGTCTATTCAAATCTAGAAAAGCAAGCTAAAGTGTCTGTGAATAAGCATGATTTAGGTTATGAAACTTTAGGAAAAACTGAAAAGGCAGGGATTGGTTTGTTATCTAAAGCCTCCAATTCTAGAACAGAACCTCATTGCCAAAGCCTGTATGCTCTCGCGAGACTGCAGACTCCGAAGGTTTAAAGGTGATACAGTACTAGAGGCAGTGGATTGCAAGATCCAAAGCATGGCTATTAAACAGTCCCAGGAAGCTCCCTTGCTTTCAAAGGTAGAGAAAGCCAAGAAGCAGAACAGGCAACGTCTAAGATGCCCAAATTTAAATCAGATGAGAAGCAGTGAGAACGGGTTTCAGGCAGATGAGAAGATTTTAGGCAGAGCTAAAAGAATGAGCCTGAGTCAGAAGGGGACATAGTAAAAGCAACTGCTCTCCTGCTGGAATTTAGTGTAAGATAGGCCAGAGATTGTAAAACAATCAAGCAAGCCAGCCCTGAAGGTAGAGAGATTAGCTCCAAAGAAATGCAAACTAGGAGAGCTAGCACAGAAGGTGAAGTTCAGGAAGTGGAACTCCAAGATATCCAGATTGAAAAGAGTAGCTCAGAGAATAGATGTAAAGAAGCAAAGTATAGGAAAGCACCTTTACTCTCCAGAGTAGGAAGAGGGATTGCAGAAGAAGATTTAGAATGCAAGATGTCTTATCCTGTTAGAACCAAAAGGAATTCACAGTGCCTTTGCCTTTTAAGTTGCTAAAAGATCTCAAGCAGGCAATCAATGACTAGGGCCCAGACTCCCATTTTGTAATTAGCATGATAAGGGCTCTAGCAGAGTCTGACAGCTGGACCCCTACAGATTGGAAAGCTTTAGTGAGAATTTGTCTTTACTCTTCAGAATGCTTGTGATATCAAATGCTATGGAAGGAAGCAGCCCTTGCAAGAGCTGGGAAGAATGCTGAGGATGGGATAGATATAGGAATTCATCAATTGCTAGGGGATGCAAATTATATTACAGTTGAGTCTCAACTACAGTTTACTGAACAGACAATAGGACAGATACA
Organism: Tenrec ecaudatus; assembly: GCF_050624435.1. Lineage (NCBI taxonomy): Eukaryota > Metazoa > Chordata > Mammalia > Afrosoricida > Tenrecidae > Tenrec > Tenrec ecaudatus. The sequence goes on along the minus strand of NW_027459343.1, from coordinate 193,454 downwards.
TGAGGTTTGCTTAAGGGCCTGGGAAAAGATAATTCCATCAGAAGAGAGAACGCCGCGTTACAGGGCTATAAGACAACAGAATGATGAGCGTTACGCTGACTTTGTGTCCCGACTGGAAGATGCTATTTCCAAATGTGTGAAGAATGTTCAGGCAGTAAGAGACCTAGTGCACAAGCTATCTTATGATTTCTCTAATAAGCACTGTAAAAATGCCTTGCATCCCTACAGCGAACAGGGCACTTTGCTGGGTTATTTTAGGATATGCAGGAATGTAGAGGCAGAGGAATACAAGGCAGACCTCATGGCAGCTTCATTGGCAAACTATATCAGACCTGGAAGAAAGTGCTTTAGTTGTGGGAAGACAAGTCATCTTCAAAAGAGTGTAGGCAGAGCAGGCTGCGGCCAATGTCAGAGCATGGGCCAGGACCATGGAGATCGGGTTTAAACGAACCTGAACTCTGCCTCCATTGTAGGAAGGGAACTCATTGGGCGAGCCAATGTCGTTCAAAAATCAACAGTGAAGGGTCGCCATTAGCAAAGACTTCCCGGCGGGAAAATAGTGGAAGAAGCTTGATGCAGAGCCCTCATAGCAGAGCGTGGTAGGCAAGGTGTCTGCCTACTGGAGCAAAGAAGATCTTTGAGAGAAATCGCCTTTATCTAGCAGCCTCACAGCAGGAGAACAGACCTAGCCAAAGAGGCAAAAACCTAGTCTCTGTTCTCACTGCAGTTGGTTTGAATAACCAAGAAATGGCTCAGAAGCCTTCACAGGAGCTTGATCCTCAAAAGCAGGGACCTCTTATTGAAAGATTAATACAGTTTCTATCAGGAAGATTTAACCTTAGTACTCAAGAAATTAAAATTGATACTGGAGTTGATAAGAGTTGTAAGAAAAAACCCAAAACTGTGATTGAATCAGAAATGAAGAGCAGTAATTGGGGTCCACTACCTAAAAGAACTATAGGATGTTTATTAAGAAAGTCCAAAAAAAAAAAAAAAAAAAAGAAAGTCCAACATAAATTCTCAATGTGTTGCTGGAGTTATTGGTCAGGATTGTGAAGAAGAAATTAAGGCAGTAATGAGTTCTGATATACCATGGTTTGTAAAAATGTAGGATCGCTTAAGCCAATTTTCCCTTCCTTGCATTTCTAGAGTAAAAATTTATACCTATCAGGAAAGAGTACTTGAGAAGTTTGACCACCCTATAAATCAAGCAGTCTTCTGGACTGCTGTTGTGGAGAAACAGCGCCCCCACATGGAATTAGAAATGGAAGGAAAAAGGTTTGTTAACTGTGGATGCCGGGTCATTTCCTTAGGGCATTCAGGGGGGCCTAGCCCTCCCATTAACTTCCCCTAAAGCCAGCATAGAGGGAATGAGTGAAGTTAACCAAGACAGAACTCTGGGGGCATGCAAGCCCCCTAATGACAGGTGAGGACCCATGTCACAGGAAGGGGATGTGCTATAGGTGATACAGCAATGAGAGGGGATGGTCTATGGAAATGCAATAGCAAGAGTAGAGATTGGGGGGTATACATGTGACAAGATGGGCTGATTCTAGTTTTAGGATGGCAGCCTAACCTTGGTCATCTTTGGATGGGTTTGACCTCTCTGGTGTCTCCTACAAGGAAACAGACAACTACTATCCTTATCAGAAGGGAGTGAATCCTACTTGTTGTGGGATAAGCAGTGGTGTCTGCTTGCACTAGATAGCTGATAACTCTTAGGGAGAATGACCCCTGATCTATTCCTGATGACCTCCAAGTGCATAGTCATTTGCAAGCAGCTGAGTTTGGAATATATTTGGGGTAGACAGCTTGGGAGAAATCCCTCTGTTTCCCACAATCAGGCACTTGGGGAGAGAAAGAAAATCTGCCATAAAAACAAACCAGCTTGGGGAGCTGATTAAGGCACTGTGATGTAATGAGGTAGATCAGGGAGGAGGTGTTGAAACCAAACCCAAACCACATCTACTGTCCTCACTAGTCTATTCTGACTCTCATAGGACAGAGTAGAGTTGCTCTGTGGGGTTTCCAAAAGGATATATCTTCAGGGGAACAGACAGTCTCATCTTCTTTGGAGCATCAGGTGGGTTTGAACTGCCAGTATTTGGGTTAGCAGGCCAATGCCTTCCTCACAGCACCACTGGGTTCCTTGAGGGTGTCAAAAGGGAGGTACAAAGACACAGATTCTTGGATTTTTCTTCAGGCAAGAGTGCACGATTAACGACAATTATTACTACTGGCAAACTCATACATAAAGAATGCTGTCTTTAGAAGCAACATCTGTACAGGTGGGATCAAATTTCCTAGCTTCTATTGGTTTGTCTACTGCTTCCCCATATCTGACATATAGTAGAAACCTGGTAAAAAATAATTTTTTTAATTGACCCAGAAAGGTAAAGAGGCTTGATCAAGGTCAGAGTCAGCTGGTATTCAAATTGCTAAGCCCTTTAATTTGGCTGAAATCCCTACTAGTCATTCCTCATGACCCCCTGAAATGACCTCACCATGCTCCTTGGATTCCCAAATATTTTTGTGCCAACCTTCCTCAGCTTCATAAGAACATAGAGGAACCATTCTCAGACTCAGGAGGCTGGTAGCACCTGGCAGAATTTCTGAGAAGAGTCAGGAAGCATTTTTGTAGAGGCTGTAGGCATGACACAGCCTGCCTGCTGATAGCTCTTCCTCCTTCCTCCCTAGGGAGCGTCAAATGAACTTAAAATTTGTGAGGATCCTGGACCAGGTTATTTTTAATCTTTCCTTCCCTACACCACTCCACATCTGTTTATCTTGACCAAACTTTTCCCAAGGTCTCAGCCTCAAATTCACTTTCCTGTGAAGCTTTCTACTCCTATAAAGAGTTACAGACTCTCCCAGCCCTCACCCCACTATCATGACTCCAGTTCTACCTTACAAATCCGGCTAGACCAAAGCATGTACACTGGTGCAGATAAGAGCTCTGGACACACAGAATTCAGGACAGATAAACCCCCTAGGAACAGTAATGGGAGTAGTGATACCATGAGGGTGGGGGAGAGGTGGGGTGTGAAAGGGGGAACTGACTGCAATGATCACTGTATAACCACGCCGCTCCCCAGGGGGTGACTGGGGGGCATGAACAACAAGAACTTGGGTGAATGGAGACAGCGGATTCTGTACAATATGAAAAATAATAATTAATAATTTATCAAGTGTTCATGAGGTAGGGAGGGTTGGGAGGGAGGGAAATAAAAGGAGTTGATACCAAGGGCTCACATACAAAGAAAATGATGATTGCAACATATGTACAAATGTGCTTGACAAAATTGATGTATGGATTGTTATAAGACCTGTAAGAGCCCCCAATAAAATGATTTACAAAAATAGAGAGTTTCAGACTTGGAAACTCAGAGGTAGTTCTACCCTGTCCTGTGTAAGGTTGCTATGGGTCAGAATCAACTCTATAGCAATGCGTATGGTTTTGGGAGTCAACCTTGAGATTCTTACCTCAGTCTTGCAGGCAATTGCTGGCTTTCCTGAGGTTTCTGCAGTAGTTTACAAGTAATCTGAGGGATGGAATGATCTCTTGGTTCTCTCTACACCATCAAGTGAAATTTAAAATGACAATCGGTTGTAAGCGAAGGCATTCTTTTAAGAACCAATTTCTCTGCTCAACTCATATTTTTAGCTATGCTGTTTAGGAGGGAGTAGTGTTATGGTGTAGTTTTATGTTAGGTAGCTAGAGCTGGGACCAGGGTGTCTACTGGGCAGGCTCCAAATTCAGGCACATGAGGCAGGGAGGCAGTGCACTTAGGTGGGTGCAAACCAGGACAGGTGGGCTTAATTCAGCCAATGGGGTCAACCAATAATGTCAACCACGCCTCCCAGCCGAAGCCACTAAAGGCCGAACCTGGAGACCACCTCCCTGTTTTTCTGTGGGGTCTCTCTCTCTCTCTCAATCCTTTCTTTCCCCCTTCCCCCTCTCTCCTCTCTTTCTCTTCTCTTCTCCTCTATCACCTTCTCTCCTTAACACAAACCCATTTGGATCAACAATCAGTCTTCGACATGAATTCTTTCTCCTGTGATGCCAAGAACTGAGGTATTTCCCACCCGAGAAACCTAACAGTTATGCTGTGATCCACATGGTTGGCAGTTCAAAACTACCAGCAGCTCTGAGAAAGACTGGTTTTTCTACTACCATAGACAGAGTTTCAGAAACTCAGAGGGTCACTGCAAGTCAACAGTGACTTGATGACAGTGAGTTTGGGTTTTATTTTTTGATTTTAGGGAGAGGGTTCACAGTTCACATACCAGCACACCTGCACAGAGATTGGTTCTGAAGAGGAGGAGGACTCCAGGCCCTAGGATTCAAGGGGTACTAGACTTAAGGTGTCCCTGAAAGCAAACTCAGATATGGTCAATTTTGACAGGAAAATTGGTAAAATACACAGAGAAAAAAGAGAGGTTGGTTAGATGCATTTTATCATAGCTGTATTGTGTAACAGCATGCACTCTTAAATGAATGAGGTCATTCTGTATGAATCCATTTGGAAGAATCTCCAAAATATAATATTTAATGAAATAGGCGATACAAAAGAGTAAAAAGTAAGCTTTACTTGGACATGCGTACATGATCATCAAAAAGAAACAGAAAGGCCATAGTTGCCTCCAAGGTGGAGATTCAAAGGCTAGGAAGCGAGTGGAGGGAATAATGGATTTGTTCTGGTGATCATCCTTTCCCCAGCTTCCTGGGTGACATAACAGCTAACTTCTTGACTACTACCTAAAAAGTTGGCAGCTGGAATACACCCAGAGATGCCTTGTGTTTTAGGGTAAGAGGATATCCCAAATCTCAAAGATAATTTATTAAATCTTAAACAGGACAAACACATGCCATCGAGATGAGGGGAGGGAAACTATTAGCAAGAGGTCTTATTGATATGTAAGGGTTATCTGAGATTCACAGACTTGAAAGGACATGGCGGCAGATCCCAACATCACAGTTCCAGGTGGGACTACAGAAGCAAGAATAGGACAAGGATTGGGACCTGTGTTAAACAGGACAGTTTACAAGAGTGGTCCAGGGCCAAACAACCAAGGCTTTGGGGGCATGACTCATGACTGTGCAGCCCAGAATGGCAGCCTCGATTCAAGGATACACTTAGGCAAGTCTCTAAGCCCCACCATGGGCTGCCTAAGGGGTAATCCACTTTCCAATGCCCTCTGCCTGGTGGCAAGAGTGTTCACATCCCTGGTCAATGGTCTGAAGGAATTCACTGGAAGCTTAATCCACGTGGGGACTGTGCAAATAGAATTTTGGCTTTCACTGTTATCCACATACTTCTGAAAATTGTGAATTCTCAGAATTTCAGTTGAAAGGTAGGCTTGATGATCTGCTTCTGAGGGGTCACTATGGTGCACACAGCAGGTCACTGTGCATGCGCACCGGAATCAGTTCAACAGCAGCCAACAGCATTCTCCCTTATGTTGCTTGATGTTTGTTTTATGCCCACATCTCCTCTCTCTCTCTCTCTCTCTCTCTCTCTCTCTCTCTCTCTCTCTCTCTCTCTCTCTCTCTCTCACATACACACACACACACACACACACACACACACTGGTATTTCAAAAAGTCCCTGAAAAATTCCATTCTCTTTTGATTCCTTGTTCCACTAACTTTTGGGAGCCTGCTTGTGTGCATATATGACACCATTTGTTTGCTGAAAATGAGGAGGAATTGAACTACTTGCTGAAGATCAAGGATTGCAGCCTTCAATATGGGTTACAATTCAATATAAGGAAGACCAAAATCCCCAAAACTGGACCAATAGGTGATAAACAGAGAAAAGGGCTTCAGTTGTCAAGGATTTTGTCTTGCTTAGATCCACTATCAATGTTCATAGAAACAGCAGTCAGGAGATCAAAAGATGTATTGTAATGGGTAAATCTGCTGCAGAAAACCTCTTTATAGTGTTGAAGAACAATGATGTTACTCTGAGGACTAAGGTGCACATGACCTAAGCCATGCTATTTTCCATTGCATCATATGCATGTGAAAGTTAGACACTGAATAAGGAAGGCTGTAGAAGAACAGATGCATCGAATTGTGGTCCACCAGAAGACTACTGACAGTACCATGGACTGCTGAAGGACTGACCAATCTGTATCAGAAGAAATAAGGCCAGAGTGCTGCTTAGAGGCAAGGATGGCAAGACGCCATCTTACATACTTTGGACATGTTGTCAGGAGAGACCAGTCCCTGGAGAAGGACATCCTATTTGGTACAGTGGAGAAGCCATGAAACAGAGGAGGTCCTCGAAGAAGTGGATGGACTCAGTGGCTTCATCGGTGGTTCAGGCACAGGAACAATTGTGAGGATGGTGCACGACCCTACAGTGTTTCATTCGGTTGTATGTGAGGTCACGACGAGTCCAAGTGTCCTCAATGGCACGCAACAACAACTAGCCAGAGCAGAGAGGAGCAATCTGCCCTCTGGGACTTCCCTGGGAAGGTCCTCAATGGAAATTGGGAAAGTCTAAGACCCTGTGGTCATGAGTTATAGTGGTCGGAAGGCCCCAGAACAAATCCAGTAAGCCTTTCTAATCTGTGATCGTCTCCATGTCTCCATAATGGCCCCATTCTCACTTATGTAGTCCTGCCTGAGAGAGTGATGAATTGCTCTGCCTCCAATCACATTTTTGTGGCAGATTTCATCCATTTCTATAATTAGCGACATGGCCACACAGCCTTTGGACCCCATTATGGCCTCATGCTTATGGTCTCCTTCATCTAAATCATTTCTCCTACTTTTGTCTTTCTTCATTAATTGAATATCTGAGATACATATGGAAGGGGCATTATCTCTACAATAAGAGAAAGGGATGAGGTGGTGGTGGTATGGAGTGGGGTGGCACACCATCTCAGAGAATGAGAACAGCTGTTTCAATGGTTCCCACTGCAGTGTGGAAACTGCAGGTACACTAAAAGAGGACAGCAATGACAGCATTAAGGTCTTAGAGCTTAAGGACTCCCTCCCTCCTTAGGCCTCTCTTTCAACTATAAAATGTAGCTCTAAAATGCAGAGCTTCTCGGACACAGCTTGGAGGAAGCCTGTGGATCCAGGAAAGCCCCAATCTCAGCAGAACCAATTTGGCAATCCACAGGTCTGATTTTTGACCAGTCAGCTCACTTGGTCTAGCTCACTTGGTCTAGATCACTCAATTATGTTCACATAAACTACAACAAACAGGTTCACACTGTCACCACATTTTCTATATAAGAAAACTAGAACAGAAATAAGCTGCCAAATTACTTGGCTTCTTATAAAAGAAATAGCCAAGTGAATGTTTGGGAAAACAACAGCTCCCGCTATGTGGCACAGGGAGCCCTGGTGGCATAGTGGTTTTCACTTGGGCTGCTACCCACATAGTTCAAAACCACCACCCGCTCTGAGAGAGAAACGTTAGGGCTTTCTACCCCTGTAAAGAGTTGCAGTCTCAGAAACTCACAGGGGCTGCTCTACCCTGTCCAATAGGGTTGCTGAAAGTCAGGGTTGCTGTGAGTCACAAAAGATGCAATGGCAGTGAGTTTTCAGTTTGATTATTAAGCAAAATTATCAAATTCTGAAACTATTGTTTCTCAATCTATCCTCCATCAAGATCTACCTAAACACTTTTAAAAAATTGAGTCATTTTATCGGGGGCTCTTACACCACTTATAACAATGCATACATCAATTGTATCAAGCACATTTGTACCTACGGTACCATCATCATTTTCTTTATACTTGACCCCTTGGTATCAGCTCCTTTTTCCCCCTTCTCTCCCACTCTCCCACCCTCATGAAACCTTGATAAATTATACTTTCATATTTTACAATGTCCAAGGTCTCACTTCACCAATGTTTCTGTTGCTTGTCCCCCTGGGGTGTGAGTGTTAATACATCAATCATTGCTATCAGTTCCCTCTATCTCATCCCTACCCTCATGTTATCACTACTTCCATTACTGTTCCTGAAGGGTTTATCTGTCCTGGATTCTGTTTGTTGAGAGTTCTTATCTGTACCCGTGTACATGCTCTGGTCTAGCCGGCTTTGTAAGGTAGAGCTGAGGTCATGATAGTTGGAGGGAGTGAGCGGGAGAGGAAGCATTGAAGAACTAGACAAATGGTATGTACTGTGGTATGAGTTGGGGTGCCAGCCCCCCACCAGTAATCTTGGGTTCAATAAGCACAATTGTATGGTTGAGATATATAAATATTATATTAAAGTCACCGGGAGCATGAGCGATAGAAGAGACATTACAATAATGCAGTCAGACACAATTCATGGTAGCATGCTCACCTCCTGGATGGCCATGATCTTACCAGCCAGGTCCACGCTCAGTGTGGATGAAGGGAGGTGGGATGGAGACCAGGCAGGAGGCTCAAGGACTGGGCTGGAGGCTGGAGCCCCAGCACAAGGCGGGCTTCCCCAGACAAATGGCGCACAACGTGGGACAATATGAGTTATATCCCATATAACAATTATATGGCCCCATTGGTATGTAGAGTGAATTTGAAAATTGTGTGAAGTGAGGATCCGGTGTGGGGATTGACAGAGAAGTAGTGGAAATAGTGAATTAGAATTTTAAAGAGGATAATGGGAGCAAGGTAAAAGTAAACCTGAAACTTATGGTACCATGCTCTCTACTTACTGAAAAGACAAGGTGTAAAAGTAACGAAGAAAAAGATACAATGTTTTCTAAAAGTAGTAAAAAGGTATAATTCATGGTTCTCAGAGGAAGGAACTTTTGATTTAGAGACCTGGGAGGAGGTCATTGTCAACTTAAAGGAAGCACAGAGATGGGGAGAGTATCCCTATGGAGAAGTGGTCTCTGTGGGTACAAGTTAAGATGGTTTTAAAACTTTTGCAGGAGGAAGAGAATAAGGATGAACAGTCTAGTGAGAAGTCTTGTGTCTATTCAAATCTAGAAAAGCAAGCTAAAGTGTCTGTGAATAAGCATGATTAAGGTTATGAAACTTTAGGAAAAACTGAAAAGGCAGGGATTGGTTTGTTATCTAAAGCCTCCAATTCTAGAACAGAACCTCATTGCCAAAGCCTGTATGCTCTCGCGAGACTGCAGACTCCGAAGGTTTAAAGGTGATACAGTACTAGAGGCAGTGGATTGCAAGATCCAAAGCATGGCTATTAAACAATCCCAGGAAGCTCCCTTGCTTTCAAAGGTAGAGAAAGCCAAGAAGCAGAACAGGCAACGTCTAAGATGCCCAAATTTAAATCAGATGAGAAGCAGTGAGAACGGGTTTCAGGCAGATGAGAAGATTTTAGGCAGAGCTAAAAGAATGAGCCTGAGTCAGAAGGGGACATAGTAAAAGCAACTGCTCTCCTGCTGGAATTTAGTGTAAGAAAGGCCAGAGATTGTAAAACAATCAAGCAAGCCAGCCCTGAAGGTAGAGAGATTAGCTCCAAAGAAATGCAAACTAGGAGAGCTAGCACAGAAGGTGAAGTTCAGGAAGTGGAACTCCAAGATATACAGATTGAAAAGAGTAGCTCAGAGAATAGATGTAAAGAAGCAAAGTATAGGAAAGCACCTTTACTCTCCAGAGTAGGAAGAGGGATTGCAGAAGAAGATTTAGAATGCAAGATGTCTTATCCCGTTAGAACCAAAAGGAATTCACAGTCCCTTTGCCTTTTAAGTTGCTAAAAGATCTCAAGCAGGCAATCAATGACTAGGGCCCAGACTCCCATTTTGTAATTAGCATGATAAGGGCTCTAGCAGAGTCTGACAGCTGGACCCCTACAGATTGGAAAGCTTTAGTGAGAATTTGTCTTTACTCTTCAGAATGCTTGTGATATCAAATGCTATGGAAGGAAGCAGCCCTTGCAAGAGCTGGGAAGAATGCTGAGGATGGGATAGATATAGGAATTCATCAATTGCTAGGGGATGCAAATTATATTACAGTTGAGTCTCAACTACAGTTTACTGAACAGACAATAGGACAGATACATGAGGTTTGCTTAAGGGCCTGGGAAAAGATAATTCCATCAGAAGAGAGAACGCCGCGTTACAGGGCTATAAGACAACAGAATGATGAGCGTTACGCTGACTTTGTGTCCCGACTGGAAGATGCTATTTCCAAATGTGTGAAGAATGTTCAGGCAGTAAGAGACCTAGTGCACAAGCTATCTTATGATTTCTCTAATAAGCACTGTAAAAATGCCTTGCATCCCTACAGCGAACAGGGCACTTTGCTGGGTTATTTTAGGATATGCAGGAATGTAGAGGCAGAGGAATACAAGGCAGACCTCATGGCAGCTTCATTGGCAAACTATATCAGACCTGGAAGAAAGTGCTTTAGTTGTGGGAAGACAAGTCATCTTCAAAAGAGTGTAGGCAGAGCAGGCTGCGGCCAATGTTAGAGCATGGGCCAGGACCATGGAGATCGGGTTTAAACGAACCTGAACTCTGCCTCCATTGTAGGAAGGGAACTCATTGGGCGAGCCAATGTCGTTCAAAAATCAACAGTGAAGGGTCGCCATTAGCAAAGACTTCCCGGCGGGAAAATAGTGGAAGAAGCTTGATGCAGAGCCCTCATAGCAGAGCGTGGTAGGCAAGGTGTCTGCCTACTGGAGCAAAGAAGATCTTTGAGAGAAATCGCCTTTATCTAGCAGCCTCACAGCAGGAGAACAGACCTAGCCAAAGAGGCAAAAACCTAGTCTCTGTTCTCACTGCAGTTGGTTTGAATAACCAAGAGATGGCTCAGAAGCCTTCACAGGAGCTTGAATAAATTCTCAATGTGTTGCTGGAGTTATTGGTCAGGATTGTGAAGAAGAAATTAAGGCAGTAATGAGTTCTGATATACCATGGTTTGTAAAAATGTAGGATCGCTTAAGCCAATTTTCCCTTCCTTGCATTTCTAGAGTAAAAATTTATACCTATCAGGAAAGAGTACTTGAGAAGTTTGACCACCCTATAAATCAAGCAGTCTTCTGGACTGCTGTTGTGGAGAAACAGCGCCCCCACATGGAATTAGAAATGGAAGGAAAAAGGTTTGTTAACTGTGGATGCCGGGTCATTTCCTTAGGGCATTCAGGGGGGCCTAAGGCCCTCCCATTAACTTCCCCTAAAGCCAGCATAGAGGGAATGAGTGAAGTTAACCAAGACAGAATATTGCAAGGTAAAATCATACAGTGTGAGAAGCCTGAAAGGCAAAACGGCTCAATTGAGCCTATAACCTTATTGGTAAGCCTGGAGAAAAAATGTCTGCTTGGTAAGTTACTTCAAGATCAGCTGAACAAATTTATTAAGAATTTTTTCAGTCTTTCAAAGTATGATAAGAAGTTCTCCCAATTAGTTAGCTCTCTTAATTCTCTGAGGGATGGGAGCCAGTATTTACATAACAATGAAGGTTATCTAACTAGTACTTTTACTGGTTCAAGATCTAGCAATGCTTTACTATTTAAATTGTTAAAACAGAAGGAGGAGAAGAGGAATCTTATGTGTGACAAAGTTCATTTACTCATTTTAACTAAAAAATTTTTCTCCTTACTAAAAGCTTGTAATAAAATTAGGGAAGATAAACACGTTTTCAATTCTACAGAGAAAATTGATCCTAAGAAATCTGAGGATGATGGAAACTGTGTTTGGGATCCAGGTCCATTCACCTGGAGAAAAGGCTATGCATGTATGTTTTTTACAGAATAAAACTGATGGACTCCCTTTAAAAGGACGCAACCACCTTTGGAGAAAGATGGACAAGGAAGAGATGGAGAGGCCAACCAATATTAATCATAAATCCTTTTTTCAGGTTAATGATACCCCAAAGAGAGGGGCTATTTCTTTATATTTTCACAGGCAAAGGAGATAGGTGGATTTCTCTTCAGCCAGCAAGGCCCAGAAGAAAGCGGGTCACTGTTATTGAAGTTATTCAAAACGTCAAGAAGACCTCGAAGATTCCTGAGAATGGCGATTGCTGACTGCTGAGATATTTCTTCCATTGCTGACGCTGTCTAAGAGACACTCTGGGATGCTATCATAACTGAACATTTTATACAATGTGACTGGAATATTACTGCAGACTGCTTTGCTGAAAGATCAAGATTTTGAATTTGCCAATGCTATAATGTGATTGGAATGTAACTGATTTCTGTATAACCACTTATCCTTATAATAAGACATTGCATGATTGGAATTTGATTAGGAAACATTTGCAAGGGTTTAAGGGAAACATTTCATTAGATATTGATCAGCTTAAAAAGGATATTTTCTATACATTCAAAGACAAGCTTGAGGCTTCTCCTGGCTCTGATGTGATTAAGCAATTGATGAGTAGCATGGAAGGGTTGGACCCGCGAGCTTGGGGGCAAAGTACTTCACATAGCTTAAGTTCCAGTCTGACTGTGTTTTTTATCATAATTGTGATGCTTGCAGTCTCATGTCACTTCTATAAGAAGCTAATAGCTATGAAAAGAGACCATGTTGCCTCCGTGACACTATTGAATCTTAAACATAATGCAGAGAGGGGAAATGTGGGATACTAGCACCAAGGGAAATAATACTGGGACTTATTCCCCTGACTGGTACAGAGGGAATCTGGGAGACTAATGTTCCATGGCTGGAAGACCACCACTCTGTTAGTTGGAGATATACTCCAAGTTCATGTTCCTGCGGTAATCTATCATTTCCACAGATTCTCCCTTAAAGCTGTGCTGCCTTAAAGTGAGCGCATGGCTGATACATTCTCCCTATAGAAGCAGACATTCCTATTTGGCTCTATTTCTTCCCACCGCAGTATCCAATCTCTCTCATACCTTCCTCCAATAACAGATGGGAATAAGGGGACTTTACCCCCAGTGCCTGGATTCTAAATGTTTCTATCAAGCCTGAATTTTTGGCTATATTAATTGGATCATGAAGTTTTGCCTTTACAGCTTTAAATGTATAGAAAATGATTTAAAAACACGTCAGTCACGCCCACCACAGGTTTCCCGCTCCTAAAACTCACTTCCGTGCAAAAAGACACCTGAGTGGCAGGCGGGTTGGGCCGCCCGCGTAGACTCCATGGCGCCAACGCCGCTCTCCGCTGAGGCGCCCTCAGGAGGTGCCCGAACGCGCCCCGCCGCCCCCCCCCCCTGTTGGGGACGTCCGGCGGAGCCTCAGCAAGGCATCCCGAGGGCGGCCAGGCTCGGGCTCGTTCTTCGAGCCGGCAGGAAGCGCAGCACCGGCGCCGGAGCCTCCGGCCGGGATCTCCAAGAGCTAGCCGCCGCGACCCCCCCCCCCCCCGCCCTCGGCCGCCCTCAGCCGCGCCGCATCCGGGTCCCGCTGCCGCTCTCACCTGCGCGGGGCCCCGCGCAGTGCGCTCCGGATCCGGTGTGCCGTCAGTAGCCCCAGCCGCCGCGACCGCCCCGCGCGGTCACCTCCCGCCTGCCCGGCGCCGCACTGCGCCCGCCCGCCGCCCGCCGCCCACGGCCAGGGCCCGTTCAGCCGCCCCCGCCGCCCGGACCGGCGGAGCACGTGCGCCCGCGCCTCCCAGCGAGCTGCACGGCCGGCCGGGGCCTCCAGCTGCCTTTCTGGAGCCTCTCCTGGAGGGTCCTGAGGGACCGCAGAGCCCCCGGACCCCTGCCTTCTGGAGCGGCCCGCAGCCGCCTCGCGGGGACCCCTCTGCCTCGGCGTTCCCTCGCAGCCCTTCGCCCCACTTGTGCCCCGCGGCGCCGCAGACCCCAGAACCCCCTTCCTGAGCGTAGGAGTGCGGGGATGTTGCCCCGCACCGTCGATGGCCGTTGAAAGGCTGAAGTTCCCACTTCCAAGTTCAAGAATATTCTGTGTGTTCATTTTTGTGATAACAGCTAACACTTTGCTGCAGTTTCATCGGTTAACCAATTCTTTTCATATTCTGCTCGCCTGTTCGCTTTTGTCTCAACCAGGAAATGTCACGCCCCTCATTCTTGGATCACAGTTGAATTTTTTATTGATTATAAACCCTAATGTCGACTTTACTGTAAAGCACCTGTACGAGGAAGCTTCAAAAATTCATGGGAAATTATCTTCTCTTTTCATTCCTTTCTCCCACGATCTTTCCGAAGCTCCCGCGTATTGTGATGCCAGTGTACAATTAGTAAAGCCACTCTGGCAAATAATTCAGTAGTCTGGGATATAATTTAGAACTATATGCTATGCAAAGCAAAGGTGGCAAAACAATCCAGTGGTAAAGGAATACTTTGGTTAATGAGTGGTTGAATTGGCTGAATTTACAAGAAATCAAAGGAAGGAGCATACTACATTCAAAAATAAACTCCAGGAGGATTAGAGCGATAAAATATTCAAAGCATTAAAAACTTAGAGGGATTTATTTTCGAGAGTAGCAATTTAGCTTTAGTGAGGTGGAAACTTTAAGCAAGACACGAAGGTTCATGTCTTTAAAGGAAAGATAAAGCTATTTGACTATATACAGATGTTTTTACCTTTTAGCATGGTATCACAATGACAAGAAAAGTGTTTTAAAAGAACAATTGGCTATGCAAAACGCATGGCAATCTAACATAAAGTTTCTATAAATTATTTTTCCAGACAAATTGCTCGGTTCTATATGTTTTTAATACAGGCAATGCATACACATAGACAACTAACAGAAGAGAGGTTCATAAGCATGATTCATAAACATTGAAAAGATGCCTAATGTCATTGAAAGCCCTGGAAACATAAAGGGTTGAGATATAAATATTAAAGTCATTGGGAGCATGAGAGATAGAAGAGATATTACAATAATGCAGTCACACACATATCATGGTAGCATTGCTCACCTCAGCCCCACTTGGTGGTCCACATGGAGAGAGGGGGAAGGGAAGGAGGACAAGGGGAATTAGAAACGGGAGGGTAAAGACATACATCACAGGAAGGATTTGGACTATGTTATACAGCAGTGAGAAGGGGTGGTCTAGGGGCATACATGCAATAGGAAGAGGAGGGATTGGGGGTATACAGGTGACAAAATGGGCGGATCCTACATTTAGAATGGCAGCTTAACTTTGACCTGTTTTCTGGATCTCCATATGAACCATTATCAGTAGGGTGTGAACTCCACCTACTGGAACCAAGCTAATGGTTCCAAGTTTTAGAGAAAAGCAATCCATTGTCTCCACCAGCAGGGAGCAGAGACTGCAGTCTGGCAGCATTGCCTTGAGGGACCTTGCAAGCATCTGGCCCACACACATTATCCCTCTAGTAGGAATCAACCCAGTTAACTTACATTGGGGCTTTTTATCTCCAGACTATATATTTTTATTGGAGTAGAAAGCCTCATCTTTCTTCCCTGGAGCTGGCTGGTGGTTTTGAAGAGTGAAACCTTGTGGTTAACCGCCCAACCCATAACCTTCTATGGCACTAGAGCTCCATGACTCTGAACTAGCAACGTAAAATGCTTTGCCCTCAGGCAGAGTTTGTTTGCTTCCACCCACTCCTCTGGCCAGCCTGGTGAGGAGTAGTCTAGCCCTCAAGAACTTGCCTGAGTATGCCCTTGATGGGAATTGGGGTACTGAGGTTGCACGTTCATGCCCTGACCAAGATGGTTGGAGGGCCCTGAACCAGTCCTGTAAACTTTTCTAATCTGCAATAATGTATTTACTCCAATCATGGTCCCTTTCCCATTTCTGTAGTCACATTTCCAACTGTGATGGTCTGATCTGCTGGGAACTTGACTTTTAAAGGGGCTTCCTTTGTTTTCCATGTGACCGAGCTGTTGTGAATCCTTCAGTCCCCATTATGGCCTCATGCTTACGGTCTCCCTCAACCAGATGATTTGTTTTTTCTGGACTTTGTCCCATTCAAGATTTAACAAGGGGGTCTCTGTAAATTATATTTGAACTTCGAGTCTTCTCCCTGATCTAAAACAATGCACACAAAAATATATACCAATTCGATCATTTCTACATGTACAATTTGCTAACATTCATTATATTTCTGAAATTATGTAGCCATTCTCACTGTCCTTTTCCTATTCCAAATTTCCATTACACACATAAGCTCACTGCCCCTTAAACTTTTCACCTAACCTTCCAAGTTCCTGTGTCAATCTGATCACAGACAGATTATTCTTTAAAAGAGCACAATGTCTAAAGCAGATCTTCTTCACTGATTCAGCTTTTGGTTGGCTTTAAAAAGACTTTACAAAAATCAAATCTGCTGCTATCAAGTTAATGCTGACTCATAGTGAATACCCCCTATGGGCTTCTGAGACTGTAACTGTTTACAGGAGTAGAAAGGCCCACCTTTCTCCTGCAGAGCGGCTGGTAGTTTCAAACTGCTGAGCTTGTGGATCGCAGCCCAACATGAGTGCCCAGCAAAGAGCACCCAGAGAAACTGAGCCCCACATCCTTAAGCCACATGAGCCATGGAGTCGGGCAGAGTTGAGATGCAGTCCTCCCCAAAGCCTTCAGAAACAACAAGAAGCCTTCAGAGACATCAAGAAGGATCACTAACTCTTTTGGTAGCCAAAAGAACGATCAGCCCCATAGTCAAGAGGCAGGACAAGTATCAGTGGCTCTGGCCAGACTGGAGGGGCTCACTCAAGGCCATTCCAGGCCAGGGCCAGGTACCTGTGTCTGGCTTCGAGTACTCCAGGCACAGAATCTCTGACTCATGGGCCTCCACCTTCAGCATTTCACTCAGGAACTGCAATTCGTGGACCCTGCAAAATGAGAAGAGAGGAGAGGCCGTTCAGTGCCAGGCAGCGGGGGGAAAGAATCATCACCCACCCCCTTCCACCTTTTCCTCTCCATCAAGAGCTGTTTTACTTTACCTTTTGGGTTGAACCTTTAGAAAAATGAGTCAAGATATGTCACATTCAACTCTCTCACCTGGTCTCCCTTCGTATTAATGTTTTATGCACTACAGTACACAGTGATAAGGACCACGGAGGTCACACTGGTACAACATTATTAGACTTTATTTAAATGTCACCAGCGGGGGTTGCTCTGAGTTGGAATCAACCCAATGCCAATGAGTTTGTTTGTTTATCCCACGAATGTACTTCTTCTGCTCCAGGATCCTAGGAGCCCCCACGGCACATGGGTGTCATCTGTCCCAGTCTAGAACGGCTTTCAGTCTTTGCTTGTCTTTCCTACCCTGACACCTGGGAGAGTGTGATAAGTTACTCTGGCAGGTGTACCTCAAATGAAGGTTGCCTGATGTTTCCTCATGACTATCCTAAGTTCCTTATACATTTGGGTCAAGAATACCAGACACAATGCTAGGAGGAGGCTGCATGGAAAAACAGAACTAAAAGAAACTTTCCATCAACGTTTGTTGTTGTTGTTCAACATTTTATTGGGAGTTCTTAAGAGTCATAACATTTTCTGGGAACATTTTGAAACCTCTCAGTGTACCCTCTCACCAGATTCATGCTGCTGCCACGGGATGTTAACCTTAATGACTTGGCTAAGGGCGGGTTTTGCCGTTTCTTCATTGTCAAGTTAGTATCTTTCCCTTGGAGATAATAAATTTTGTCCCCAACCCTTTTCAGCTAAACCCTCCTGAACCTCTGTCCTTGGGGGCCTAAAGTTCCCCCATCCTGTCCCCTGGAGGCAACGGCTTATCCCATAGCAAGCAAGTCATAATGATTAGCTCTTGTCTTTAACAAGTAAAGGAATATACATTAACCAAGCACCTAGTAAGTACTAGGCATTCTAAATCTCCCACTTACATTGTCTCCTGTTCGTAAAAATCAAATGCATCAGGTATGTCATTTCACAATTGCAGAAACTAAGGTTTGGTCAAGTTCAGGAACATGTCCAAAGAGGCCAAGCTAAGACTGCACAGGGGCATACTGAAAAACGTCTGAGATGAGTCAGCACTAAAATCCCCTCCCATCCTCAGAGCCAATTAACAGATACGAAGGGACCCAGGGGCACAGCTTGGGGAGCAAGGGTGCTGGAGGAAACAAATTCCACACTTGAGGAACCCCAGCTCCTAATGGTAGGCCAGGAAACACGGTCAGTCTCAGCAGACCTGGCCCACGTACCTCTACACTCCAGACGCAGGAGGAATGATACAGAGCTGAATACACCTTGCCCACTTTCTTGGGGTCCTTCACATCCCAGACATAAGTACTATGGTCATTGTACACACAAGACAGCCACTGATTTGCAGGATCAAAGGTCAAGGTGATGGTGTCCCGATACTTCGCATTGGCCACTCCAGCGAAAAGGCGACTGAGGAAAGAGGGGGTCAGGGTGTCCAGGGCAGACAGGGCAAACTGGTGAGTTAGCGCTAATGAAAAGGGGCACTAAAGGGAGGAGCAGGTTGGCCAGCAGTCACTGGAGAAAGAACGCAGCGGCTGGCCTGGCATTCCTTGCCATGGGGCTCTGCAAAAGAACACAAGCTATTTCATAGCCCCCAACATCAGGCGGGGACGGTGTGTGGCCGTGATGCAGCCAAGCAGATGTCAGGCCCTTCTAGACTCACGTCAGAGGAAAAGGAAGGGCACTGTGCAAACCAGTCATGGTCATATATCATTTCCTGCCATTTGCAGATTTAGCCCACTCCTTCCCTGAATGAGAAATTAATATACCCAACTGCAGAACTGCCCCGCTTCCTGACAGCACTGAAACCAGAGCAAAACTTCACTTCCTGCAATCACCCAACCCAAGGCCCGAGGCTACAATAAGACCCTCCTACCTTAGCTGCTACCCAGGACCACCCTGAGGGAGAAAGGCCTGCTCCGTCAGGTTTCCAGCCTCTCTCAGAAACCCTAAGGAACTGCCCGTCTGTCCTAGCTGTGGTGTTTACAGGACAATGCATTACCACACTGCAGACTCAGATTACCACGGTTGCCCACAGTGAGCAACAAATGCTAAAAGACCCACCTGTGCTTGACTGCAAGGGTCTTCCCAGAGGTCTATGTGTGCCCTCCTCTCCTTGCAGCATGCCAGGGACGGTCTGGCACAGAGTGGGGCTCTGACAGGACTCAGGGGCCCACCCACACCGCTCACCTGGCCTCTGTGATGCTGGCAATGTCTGTCCCCAGGGCATGGGGCCGGGGCAGCGTGCTGAGGAAGTGCAGGTTGAAGGGGTTGAAAAGGCACACGGTGCCGTCAGCACAGCCGCAGAAGATGTAGTCCTGGCTCACCGAGATGCAGTGGGCCACTGTGGTCTGTGAGCACAGAAGCCCCAGTCAGCAAAGGCGTCTGCCCATTCCTTCACCCGACACCTCAACAGCCATGAGCCAAGAGGCAGGCCAGCTGCCCTGGGCAGAGCCCCTCAATGCCCCTCCCTCTAAAAGCAGCTGACCAGAGGGCCCACAGCCCCGTGCAATTAGGGGGAAGGAGTCAGCAAGCCTTATAAGGCACCTGAGGTTTGGGCAAAGACACACCCAGAAAAGGCCGGCCCAGAGAAAGGCAGCAGAGGCAGCGGACAGGGCCAGCACACTTACTGTGATGCTGTCTGTGTGCTGAGCAGAAGAGGAAAGCAGAGGAAGAGGCAGAGACAAGAGGCAGAGGAAGAGGAAAGCAGAGGAAGAGGCAGAGAGGGCGAGCAAGCAGAGAGGTTCCCAAACACCTTCCTCTGCCTGGGGCCTCCCCCAGCGTGCATGCAGACTCAGGTGCCCTGGAGCCCGGAGGTGACAGACGGGAGGGTGCCGACAAAGCATTCACTTACACTCAGCTCCACCCACTTGTCCAACAGTCTCCGGGTCACTGAACTCGCACAGCTGCCCTGAGGATGTGATACAGAAGGTGCTGTCAGTCTTCTTCCCGCGGCCACAGGCTACATCAGTGAACAGGTTGTTCCGCAGGTTCCCCCAGCAGCCCGGAGCGGCCCAGCAGGGGTACAGTGGCATTCACCTGTGGAGACCCACCACAGGTGCCACCCACACACCCTGCAGGCTACCCCCTGGAAAGCAGGCCCTGGGGAGGGAGGGAGAAGGCTTCCCTTGCATATTGACATAGCACCTGGCCCAGCTGAGACTTCCAAGGGGCTTTTGAGCATGCAAAAGGGGGCGCAGGTGGAACATATCTGGGCAGACCCCACCCTAGTGGCTACTTGCTGCCTCACCTTTGAGGTCTTGCTGTCATCGAGGTACCAGAACTTGATGTGCCGGTTGCCTGCAGTGACAAAGTAGCTGCAGTCCTCAGAGAAGGATACTGCTGTCACCTGACTGGACACCTTGTTGGAAGCCACTACAATGTTTTTCTGGAGAGAAAGTCAAGGGAAATCAAGGCTCTGCTTCTAGGAGCTGAGGGAAAAGAAACTTACACACTGAAGGTTAGACAAGCTGTGAACTTGACCTCTCCTTCTGCCCCTTCTTCAGCATCCTAGATACCCAGTTGCTCCTTTCTGCTCAGAGTTCTCTAGAAAGGGACTGAGGCCAGCAGGCGGAAGTAAAGGCCACCGGTCAGCAGTTTCTTGGCTCCCCTCCCGGCCCCGCCTGTCCTGAGGCCAGCACCCCACTCACCTTCCAGGCCCAGACATTGACAATCATGTCATGCTGGTAGCCCACTGAGACAATGTACTTGGCACTGGATGAGAAGGCCACACATGCCATGCCATACTTATGCTCCTGAAGCTCCGCCACCAGGCTGCGCTCCGACACGTCCCATACCCGCACAGCAGGCATGTGTCCACTCTGCAGGGACCGAAGACCCCGAAGTAAAGGCCAGAGGCTATCAAAAGAGATAGTGTCTGGGGTCTTAAAGGCTTGAAGGTGAGCAAACAGCCATCTGGCTCAGAAGCAAAAAAGCCCACATGGAATAAGCACACCAGCCTGTGCGATCACAAGGTGCCAAAGGGACCAGGTATAAGGCATTATGCACTATATATATATATATATATATATATATATATGGATATATATATATGGTATAAGGCATTATGTGGGGTCCCGTGGTGCTGACCCACACGGCGTCACCGTGAGTTGGAATGGACTCCTTAGAAACGGGTTTAGTAAGCAGCACAAAGAAGAAACTCCTTGGTGAACTGGAGGACACGGTAGCTGAAACCATGGGCTCCAACATACTACCCCTGAGGCTGGCAAAGGACCGGGCAGTGCTGCCTTGTGTTGCAAAGAAGGTCCCTGTGATGTCAGAATGACTGGACAGCACTAACAACAACAAAGGATGTCAGGCCCCTTCACTTCCCCAGACCACTGACCAGGTTCAAAGACCCGCATGCGAGTATAGTTTCACAGTTAGACGTGTTTAGAAAAAATAATGTTTGCAAAAGTAAAATCTTGGTTTACATTTTACAGAGCATGCACAATTAGTAGAACTCTTAAGGTCCACCGGAACCTGTTTAGGGTCCCCTCCACTTGTTCACCACCGATAAGTCGATTCTGACTCATATTGATCCTACAGGAGAGGTTAAAATTTCCCCTGTGGGTATTTCTGAAACTGTAGCTCCTTATGGGAATAGAAAGCCTCCTCTTTCTCTGCAGCTGGTGGGTTCAAACTGCCAACCTTGTCTTTAGCAGCTCAGGACTGACTTGTATCTCTATGAAACCAAAATCTACCTCACTGCCAGGGAGGTGATGCTGACTCATAGTGACCCTATGAGGCAGAGTAGATCTGTCCCTGTGAGTTTCTGAGACTGTAACTCTTTATAGGAGTAGACAGACTCTTCTTCCCACGGAGTGGCTGGTGGTTTCAAAGTGCTGACTTTGGTGTTAGCAGCCCAACATGCAAACACTATGCCACCAAAGCTACTTTTGTACCCCTATAAGTAGATAAATATTTCTCTTATATCTGTGTTTCAACCAAAGGCATGGCTATAAAGGAAAAAAGGCCATGAGTGTCAAGAATTATTTGAAAATGTGGAGTTCTTTTGGGAAAGGATATATATATATACTTGTGTAAATAAATAGAATTCTGACGGCAAGAGTGGTCAGGAGTTGGACTGTTAATCTCAAGGTCAGCAGTTTGAATGACCAACCGCTCCTCTGGAGAAAGAGATTTTCTACTCCTCTAAAGAATCACAGTCTCAGAAACCCACGGGGGCCATTTTACTCAGTCCCATGGGCCTGTGAGTTGGAATGGACTTGATGGCAGTGAGGACATGTAAATATGCAAACACCCACCTCGGACTTAGGATTTGACCTGCTCCCTCAGCCCCGTGAGCATCTGCAGCCATGGACTTGGCCTTCTGTGAAGAACCCATTAGTGCACCACCACAAAGAGAATGAGTTTCCTCTGTGTCAGTCCATTACCCTGCCAACGTTCAGGATGGAGCCAACACCCTTGGTCTCCCAGAGAAATTGGCTCAACATACCCCTGATGTGGTTGCATGACATAGGACACTCATGCAATGCACTGCATGTGCTCTATTTAATGCACTATCACCAACAAGTCTACATGGGTGGTAACTCTGAAAACCTTGCCCAAACAGCTGGCTTCACCAAAGTATATGGAGTCATGTGGAGTCGTCGACCAGTTCGACTCTGCACTGGATGTACGTTGGCATTGCCAAGGGGGCTTTCTCACTGACCGTGACCTGAATCCTGCTTCCACTAAGTCTTGCTTCATTGGTCTGGTATGGCGCCAGGCCAATGGGAGGCTTGAAAGCTCCTAAGGGATTCCAAAGTATGACCAAGGGTGAACACTACTGCTTTTGGCCATCACATCCGGGAAGGCCCTTGGGACTTTGCCACTCAAAGTATGATAGGTCAAGGAACCAGCAACATCATCATTAGCTTCTCCCATGCTAATGCCATCGAGTTGATGCTGACGCATAGTGACCCTACAGGACAGGGTAGAACTGCCCTTGTGGGTTTCCCAGACTGTCACTCTTGCCCGGAGTCTACAGCCTCATATTTCTCCCAAGGAGTGGCTGGTGGTTTAGGACTACTGTCCTTGTGGTTAACAGCCCAAGAGTACCAGGGCCTCTAGAATTGCTGGATCCTAGACCCCCCACCCTGAACCCACAAAATCAGAATCTGCCCCCCAGCCCGATTTCCAGGAACCTGGGTAAGTGCATGCATGTGAAAGTTTAAGAAATACTTCCTTAGAGACCATTACTTTCCAGAACAAACTCCTCCTGCCAAAGGTGCATAAATGGAAGCCCATTAGGCCATGCTCGCCTAGAAGCAATTTGAGGTCTCAGTGCTCCTATATCCTGGCTGTCATCCAGATTTCCTTATTCTCACCTGGACTGTTGTCACTGCAGCAGGTATTGGTGAGTCCTCAGCACGAACAGCCCCAAATTAGGTCTAGAGACACAGCTCCCATTTCAGAGTAGTACAATCCACAGTTTCCTGTAGAGTTTCTGGCTTTTACTGGCTTGGGGTAGGGTCTAGTGGGAAACGCATCTTAGCAAGAGCCATTATGTATTCTGGATGTGCACAATGAGTTTGTCTTGAGGCATATTTATGTCTGATGTTGTTATGTATTCTCTTTCTATCCCATGCAACGTTATTTTTTTTGAAAATTTATATTTGCTTTTAATTACCCAGACATGTAAGTGATTTATAGCTAGGTCTGATCGATTGGTATCAGATGACCACGCCTGGATTAACCATGGGTCCTGGTGACCATTAGGCACTTCTTTCCATAGTCCAAGTGCCCGTTAGTTAACCTAGATAGTCAAAGTGCCTGCTAGGTAACCTAAATAGTCCAAGTGCCCGCTAGGGAACCTACATAGTCCAAGTGCCCGCTAGGTAACCTAGATAGTCCAATTGCCCGTTAGCTAACCTAGATAGTCGAAGTGTGCGCTAGTTAACCTACATAGTCCAAGTGCCCGCTAGGTAACCTATATAGTCCAAATGCCCGCTAGGGACCCTAATAGTCCAAGTGCCCGCTAGTTAACCTAGATAGTCCAAGAGCTCGCTAGTTAACCTACATAGTCCAAATGCCCGCTAGGTAACCTAGACAGGTCAAGTGACCACTAGGTTACCTACATAGTCCTAGTGCCCGATAGGGAATCTACATAGTCCAAGTGCCCGCTAGTTAACATAGATAGTCCAAGTACCCGCTAGGAAACGTACATAGTCCAAGTGCCTGCTAGGTAACCTAGATAGTCCAAGTGCCCGCTAGTTAACCTACATAGTCCAAGTGCCTGCTAGGTAACCTAGATAGTCCAAGTGCCCAATAGTAAACCTACATAGTCCAAGTTCCCCCTAGGTAACCTAGATAGTCCCAAGGCCCGCTAGGTAACCTACATTGTCCTAGTGCTCCTTAGTTAACCTACATTCTCCAAGTGAACGATAGGTAACCTACATAGTCCATAGCCCGCTAGTTAACCTACATAGTCCAAGTGCCCGTTAGGTAACCCAGATACTCCTAATGCCCGCTAGGGAACCCACATAGTCCAAGTGCCCGCTAGGGAACTTATATAGTCCAAGGGCCCGCTAGGGAACCTACATAGTCCAAGTGCCCGTTAGTTAACCTAGACAGTCCAAGTGCCGGCTAGGTAACCTAGATAGTCCAACAGCCCGGTAGGTAAGCAACATACTCCAAGTAACCGCTAGGTAACGTAGATAGTTCAAGTGCTAGCTAGGTAACCTAGAGTGTCAAAGTGCCCGCTAGATAACCTACAAAGTCTAATTGCCCTCTAGGTAATCTATATAGTCCAAATTCCCGCTAGGGAGCCTACATAATCCAAATGCCCGCTGGGTAACCTAGATAGTCCAAGGGCCCGCTAGGTAACCTACATAGTCCTAGTGCCGCTAGTTAACCTACATTCTCCAAGTGCCCGATAGGTAACCTACATAGTCCTAGTGCCCCTAGTTAACCTACATTCTCCAAGTGCCCGATAGGGAACCTACATAGTCCAAGTGCCCGCTAGGTAACCTACATAGTCCAAATACCCTCTCGTTAACCTACATAGTCCAAGTGCCCGATAGGGAACCAACATAATCCAAGTGCCCGCTAGGGAACCTACATACTCCAAGTGCCAGTTAGGTAACCTACATAGTCCAAGTGCCCGCCAGGAAACCCACATAGTCCATGTGCCCGCTAGGGAACTTACATAGTCCAAGGGCCCGCTAGGGAGCCTACATAGTCCACGTGCCCGCTAGGTAACCTAGATAATCCAACAGCCCGCTAGGTAACCTACATACTCCAAGAACCCGCTAGGCAACGTAGATAGTTCAAGTGCCAGCTAGGTAACCTAGATAGTCCAAGTGCCCGCTAGTTAACCTAAGTTGTCCAAATGTCCGATAGGGATCCTACATAGTCCAAGTGCCTGCTAGGTAACCTACATAGTCCAAGTGCCCGTTCGTTAACCTAGATAGTCCAAGTGCCCTCTAGGTAACCTAGACTGTCCAAGTGCCCGCTAGGTTACCTACATAGTCCAAGTGCCCGTTCGTTAACCTAGATAGTCCAAGTGCCCGCTAGGAAACCTACATAGTCCAAGGGCCCGCTAGGTAACCTAGATAGTCCAAGTGCCCGCTAGGTAACCTAGATAGTCGAAGTGCCCGCTAGGTAACTTAGATTCCAAGTGCTCACTAGTTAACCTAGATAGTCCAAGTGCCCGCTATGTAACCTAGATAGTCAAAGTGCCCGTTAGGTAACCTAGATAGTCCAAGTGCCCGCTAGGTAACTTACATTGTACAAGTTCCCACTAGGTAACCTAGATAGTCCAAGTGCCCGTTACCTAACCTAGATAGTCCAAGTGCCCGCTAGGCAACCTACATAGTCCAAGAGCCCGTTCGTTAACCTAGAATTCCAAGTGCCCGCTAGGTAACCTAGACAGTCCAAATGCCCGCTAGGTTACCTGCATATTCCAAGTGTCCGTTCGTTAACCTAGATAGTCCAAGTGCCCTCTAGGTAACCTAGACTGTCCAAGTGCCCGTTCGTTAACCTAGATAGTCCAAGTGCCCTCTAGGTAACCTAGACTGTCCAAGTGCCCGCTAGGTTACCTACATAGTCCAAGTGCCCGTTCGTTAACCTAGATAGTCCAAGTGCCCGCTAGGAAACCTACATAGTCCAAGGGCCCGCTAGGTAACCTAGATAGTCCAAGTGCCCGCTAGGTAACCTAGATAGTCGAAGTGCCCGCTAGGTAACTTAGAGTCCAAGTGCTCACTAGTTAACCTAGATAGTCCAAGTGCCCGCTATGTAACCTAGATAGTCAAAGTGCCCGTTAGGTAACCTAGATAGTCCAAGTGCCCGCTAGGTAACTTACATTGTACAAGTTCCCACTAGGTAACCTAGATAGTCCAAGTGCCCGTTACCTAACCTAGATAGTCCAAGTGCCCGCTAGGCAACCTACATAGTCCAAGAGCCCGTTCGTTAACCTAGAATTCCAAGTGCCCGCTAGGTAACCTAGACAGTCCAAATGCCCGCTAGGTTACCTGCATATTCCAAGTGTCCGTTCGTTAACCTAGATAGTCCAAGTGCCCACTAGGTAACCTACATAGTCAAAGTGCCCGCTAGGTAACCTATATAGTCCAAGTGCCCGCTAGGTAACCTACATAGTCCAAGGGCTCAGTTGTTAACTTTGATAGTCCAAGTGCCCGCTAGTTAACCTAGATTGTCCAAGTGCCTTCTAGTTAACCTACATAGTCCAACGGCCCACTTGTTAACCTAGATAGTCCAAGTGTCCTCTAGTTAACCTACATAGTCCAAGTGCCCGCTAGTTAACCTAGATCGTCCAAGTGCCTGCTAGTTTACCTACATAGTCCAAGGGCCTGCTAGTTAACCTACATAGTCCAAGGCCCTGCTAGTTAACCTAGATAATCCAAGTGCCCGCTAGTTAACCTAGATCGTCCATGTTCCGCTAATTAACCTACATAGTCCAAGTGTCCGAACGTAACCTAGATAGTCCAAGTGCCCATTAGCTAACATAGATAGTCCAAGTGTCCGCTAGGTAATCTACATAGTCCAAGTGCCCTTTAGGGAACTAAGATAGTCCAAGTGCCCGCTAGGGAACCTACATAGTCCATATGCCCTCTAGGAAACCTACATAATCCAAGTGCCCACTAGGGAACCTACATAGTCCAAGTGCCCGTTAGTTAACGTAAATTGTCCAAGTGTCCGCTAGGTAACCTAGATAGTCCAACAGCCCACTAGTTAACCTACATTGTCCAAGTACCCGCTAGGTAACGTAGGTAGTTCAAGTGCCCGCTAGGTAACCTAGATAATCCAAGTGCCTGCTAGGTAACCTAAATATTTCAAGTGCCCACTAGGTAACCTATATAGTCCAAATGCCCGCTATTTAACCTAGATCGTCCAAGTGTCCGCTATTTAACCTACATAGTACAAGTGCCCGCTAGGTAACCTAGATAGTCCAAGTGCCCGTTCGTTAACCTAGATAGTCCAAGTGCCCGCAAGGTAACCTAGATAGTCCAAGTGCCCGCTTAGTAACCTATTAGTCCAAGTTCCCGCTAGGTTACCTACATAGTCCGAGTAACGGGCACTTGGACTATCTAGGTTATCTAGCGGGCCCTTGTACTATGTAGGTTAATAGCGGGCACTTGGACTATGTAGGTTGCCTAGCGGGCACTTGGACGATCTAGGTTAGGTAACGGGCACTTGGACTATCTAGGTTAGCTAACAGGAACTTGGACTATCTAGGTTACCTAGCGGGCACTAGGACTATGTAGGTTACCTAGCGGGAACTTGGACAATCTAGGTTACCAGCGGGCACTTGGACTATCTAGGTTAACGAACGAGCACTTGGACTATGTAGGTAACCTATCGGGCACTTGGACTGTCTAGGATAACGAACGGGCACTTGGACTATGTAGGTTAACTAGCGGACATTTGGACTATCTAGGTTAGCTAACGGGCAATTCGACTATCAAGGTTACCTAACGGGCACTTGGACTATGTAGGTTACCTAGCGGGCACATGGACTATCTAGGTTACCTAGCAGGCACTTTGACTATCTAGGTTAACTAACGGGCACTTGGACTATGTAGGTTGCCTAGTGAGCACTTGGACTATATAGGTTCCCTAGCGGGCACTTGGACTATGTAGGTTCCCTAGCGGTTACTTGGATTGTCTAGGTTATCTAGCGGGCAATTATACAGTCTAGGTTACCTATCGGGCACTTGGAATATGTAGTTTACCTAGCAGGCACTTGGACTATGTAGCTTAACTAGCGCACACTTGGACTATCTAGGTTACCTAGCGGGCACTTGGACTATATACGTTCCCTAGCAGGCATTGGGCTATCTACGTTACCTAGCGGGCACTTGGACTATCTAGGTTAACGTACGGGCACTTGGACTATGTAGGTAACCTAGTGGTCACTTGGACTGTCTAGGTTACCTAGCGGGCACTTGGACTATGTAGGTTAACTAGCGGACAATTGGACGATCTAGGTTAACTAGCGCGTACTTGGACTATCTAGGTTAACTAGCGGTCCCTTGGAATACGTAGGTTAACTAGCGCACACTTGGACTATCTAGGTTAACTAGCGGGCCCTTGGTCTATGTAGGTTAACTAGCAGGCCCTTGGACTATGTAAGTTAACTAGAGGGCACTTGGACGATACTGGTTAACTAGCGGGCACTTGGACTATCTAGGTTAACTAGCGGGCACTTGGACTATCTAGGTTAACTAGCGGGCACTTGGACAATGTAGGTTCCCTAGTGGGCATTCGGACTATATAGGTTACCTAGCGGGCACTTGGACTATGTAGGTTAACTAGCGGGCACTTGGATTATCTAGGTTAACTAACAGGCACTTGGACTATGGATGTTCCAGAGCGGGCAATTAGATTATGTAGGTCCCCTAAAGGGCACTTGGACTATGTAGGTTAACTAGCGGACAATTGGATGATCTAGGTTAACTAGTGCGTACTTGGACTATCTAGGTTACCTAGCGGTCCCTTGGACTACGTAGGTTAACTAGCGGACACTTGCACTATGTAGGTTACCTAGCGGGCACTTGGACTATCTAGGTTAACTAGCGGTCACTTGGACTATGTAGGTTAACTAGCGGACATTTGCACTATGTAGGTTACCTAGCGGGCTCTTGGACTATGTAGGTTAACTAGCAGGCCCTGGGACTATCTAGGTTACATAGCAGGCACTTGTACTATGTAGGTTAACTAGCGGGCACTTGCACTCTCTAGTTTACCTAGCGGGCACTTGGAATATGTACCTTCCCTAGCGGGCACTTGGACTATCTATGTTAACTAGCGGGCACTTGGACTATGTAGGTTGCCTAGCGGGCACTTGGACGATCTAGGTTAGGTAACCGGCACTTGGACAATCTAGGTTAGCTAACAGGAACTTGGACTATCTAGGTTACCTAGCGGGCACTAGGACTATGTAGGTTACCTAGCGGGAACTTGGACAATCTAGGTTACAGCGGGCACTTGGACTATCTAGGTTAACGAACGAGCACTTGGACTATGTAGGTTACCTAGCAGGCACTTTGACAATCTAGGTTAACTAACGGGCACTTGGACTATGTAGGTTGCCTAGCGAGCACTTGGACTATGTAGGTTCCCTAGCGGGCGCTTGGACTATGTAGGTTCCCTAGCTGTTACTTGGACTGTCTAGGTTAACTAGTGGGCACTTGGACTATGTAGGTTAACTAGCGCACACTTGGACTATCTAGGTTACCTAGCGGGCATTTGGATTATATACGTTCCCTAGCGGGCATTGGGCTATCTACGTTACCTAGCGGGCAATTGGACTATGTAGATTAACGAATGGGCACTTGGACTATGTAGGTAACCTAGTGGTAACTTGGACTGTCTAGGTTACCTAGCGGGCACTTGGACTATGTAGGTTAACTAGCGGACAATTGGACGATCTAGGTTAACTAGCGCGTACTTGGACTATCTAGGTTAACTAACGATCCCTTGGACTACGTAGGTTAACTAGCGGACACTTGCACTATGTAGGTTACCTAGCGGGCAGTTGGACTATGTATGTTACTTAGCGGGCACTTGGACTATGTAGGTTAACTAGCGGGCACTTGGATTATCTAGGTTAACTAACAGGCACTTGGACTATGTATGTTCCAGAGTTGGCAATTAGATTATGTAGGTTCCCTAGCGGGCACTTGGACTATCTAGGTTCCCTAAAGGGCACTTGGACTATGTAGGTTAACTAGTGGACAATTGGACGATCTAGGTTAACTAGGGCGTACTTGGACTATCTAGGTTAACTAGCGGGCCCTTGGTCTATGTAGGTTATCTAGCAGGCCTTTTGACTATGTAAGTTAACTAGAGGGCACTTGGACGATACTGGTTAACTAGCGGGCACTTGGACTATGTAGGTTAACTAGCAGGCCCTTGGACTATCTAGGTTACCCAGCAGGCACTTGGACTATGTAGGTTAACTAGCGGGCACTTGCACTCTCTAGGTTACCTAGCGGGCACTTGGACTATGTACCTTCCCTAGCGGGCACTTGGACTATCTATGTTAACTAGCGGGCTCTTAGACTATGTAGGTGGCCTAGCGGGCACTTGGACGATCTAGGTTAGGTAACGGGCACTTGGACTACCTAGGTTAGCTAACAGGAACTTGGACTATCTAGGTTACCTAGCGGGCACTAGGACTATGTAGGTTACCTAGCGGGCACTTGGACTATCTAGGTTACCTAGCGGGAACTTGGACAATGTAGGTTACCAGCGGGCACTTGTACTATCTAGGTTAACGAACGAGCACTTGGACTATGTAGGTAACCTAGCGGGCACTTCGACTGTCCAGGTTACCTAGCGGGCACTTGGACTATCAAGGTTAACGAACGGGCACTTGGACTATGTAGGTTACCTAGCGGACACTTGGACTATCTAGGTTAGCTAAAGGGCAATTGGACTATCAAGGTTACCTAACGGGCACTTGGACTATGTAGCTTACCTAGCGGGCACTTGGACTATCTAGGTTACCTAGCAGGCACTCTGACTATCTAGGTTAACTAACGGGCACTTGGATTATGTAGGTTGCCTAGCGAGCACTTGGACTATGTAGGTTCCCTAGCGGGCGCTTGGACTATGTAGGTTCCCTAGCGGTTACTTGGACTGTCTAGGTTAACTAGCGGGCAATTGGACTGTCTAGGTTACCTAGTGGGCACATGGACTATGTAGTTTACCTAGCAGGCACTTGGACTATGTAGGTAACCTAGTGGTCACTTGGACTATATAGGTTAACGAACGGGCACTTGGACTATGTAGGTTAACTAGCGGGCACTTGGACTATCTAGGTTAACTAGCGGGCCCTTGGTCTATGTAGGTTAACTAGCAGGCCCTTGGACTATGTAAGTTAACTAGAGGGCACTTGGACGATACTGGTTAACTAGCTGGCACAGGGACTATCTAGGGTAACTAGCGGGCACTTGGACTATCTAGGTTAACTAGCGGGCACTTGGACTATGTAGGTTCCCTAGCGGGCATTTGGACTATATAGGTTACCTAGCGGGCACTTGGACTATGTAGGTTAACTCGCGGGCACTTGGATTATCTAGGTTAACTAACAGGCACTGGGACTATGTATGTTCCAGAGCGGGCAATTAGATTATGTAGGTTCCTTAGCGGGTACTTGGACTATCTAGGTTCCCTAAAGGGCACGTGGACTATGTAGGTTAACTAGCGGTCCCTTGGACTACGTAGGTTAACTAGCGGACACTTGCACTATGTAGGTTACCTTGCGGGCACTTGGACTGTCTAGGTTAACTAGCGGGCACTTGGACTATGTACCTTCCCTAGTGGGCACTTGGAGTATCTATGTTAACTAGTGGGCACTTGGACTATGAAGGTTACCTAGCGGACACTTGCACTATGTAGGTTACCTAGCGGGCACTTGGACTATGTAGGTTAACTAGCGGGCACTTGGACTATCTAGGTTAACTAGCGGGCCCTTGGTCTATGTAGGTTAACTAGCAGGCCCTTGGACTATGTAAGTTAACTAGAGGGCACTTGGACGATACTGGTTAACTAGCTGGCACAGGGACTATCTAGGGTAACTAGCGGGCACTTGGACTATCTAGGTTAACTAGCGGGCACTTGGACTATGTAGGTTAACTCGCGGGCACTTGGATTATCTAGGTTAACTAACAGGCACTGGGACTATGTATGTTCCAGAGCGGGCAATTAGATTATGTAGGTTCCTTAGCGGGTACTTGGACTATCTAGGTTCCCTAAAGGGCACGTGGACTATGTAGGTTAACTAGCGGTCCCTTGGACTACGTAGGTTAACTAGCGGACACTTGCACTATGTAGGTTACCTTGCGGGCACTTGGACTGTCTAGGTTAACTAGCGGGCACTTGGACTATGTAGGTTAACTAGCGGACACTTGCACTCTCTAGTTTACCTAGCGGGCCCTTGGACTATGTACCTTCCCTAGTGGGCACTTGGAGTATCTATGTTAACTAGTGGGCACTTGGACTATGAAGGTTACCTAGCGGACACTTGCACTATGTAGGTTACCTAGCGGGCACTTGGACTATGTAGGTTAACTAGAGGACATTTGGACGATCTAGCTTAACAAGTGGGTCCTTGGACTATGAAGGTTAACTAGCCGGCACTTGGATGATCTAGGTTAACTAGCGGGCACTTGGACGATCTAGGTTAACCAGCGGGCACTTGGACTATGAAAGTTAACAAGCGAGCTTTTGGACTATGTAGGTTAACTAGCGGGCCCTTGGACTATCTAGGTTACCTAGATAGCACTTGGATTAATAGGTTCCTTAGCCGGCTCTTGGACTATCTAGGTTAACGAACTGGCACTTGGACAATGCAGGTAACCCAGCCAGCACTTGGACTGTCTAGGTTACATAGCGAGCACTAGGACTTGTAGGTTAACGAATGGCCACTTGGACTATGTAGGTTACCTAGCGGGCATTTGGACTATCTAGGTTACCTAACGGGCACTTTGACTATCTAGGTTACCTAGCAGGCACTTGGACTATGTAGGTTACCTAGCGGACACTTGGACGATCTCGGTTTACTAGCGGACACTTGGACTATCTAGGTTAACTAGCGGGCACTTGGACTATGTAGGTTATCTAGCGGGCACATGGACTATGTAGGTTACCTAGCGGGCACTTGGAATATATAGGTTACCTAGCGGGCACTTGGACTATGTAGGTTAACTAGAAGGCACTTGGACTATCAAGGTTACCTAGTGGGCTCTTGGACTATGTAGGTTACCAGCGGGCACTTGGACTATCTAGGTTAACTAACATGCACTTGGACTATGTATGTTCCTGAGCGGGGAATTAGACTATGTGGGTTCCCTAGCGGGCACTTGGACTATCTAGGTTCCCTAAAGGGCACTTGGACTACGTAGGTTAACTAGCGGTCCCTTGGACTACGTAGGTTAACTAGCGGACTCTTGCACTATGTAGGTTACCTAGCGGGCACTTGGATTATGTAGGTTAACTAGAGGACAATTGGACGATCTAGTTTAACAAGTGGGCCCTTGGACTATGTAGGTTAACTACCCGGCACTTGGATGATCTTGGTTAACCGGCGGGCCCTTGGACTATCAAAGTTAACAGGCGAGCCCTTGGACTATGTAGGTTAACTAGCGGGCCCTTGGACTATCTAGGTTACCTAGATAGCACTTGGATTATATAGGTTCCTTAGCGGGCACTTGGACTATCTAGTGTAACGAACGGGCACTAGGATTATGCAGGTAACCCAGCCGGCACTTGGACTGTCCAGGTTACATAACGGCCACTTTGACAATGTAGGTTACCTAGCGGGCACTTGGACTATCTAGGTTACCTAACGGGCACTTTGACTATCTAGGTTACCTAGCGGGCACTTGGACTATCTAGGTTACCTAACGGGCACTTGGACTATGTAGGTTGCCTAGCGGGCTCTTGGACGATCTAGGTTAGGTAACGGGCCCTTGGACTATCTAGGTTACCTAGCGGGAACTTGGACTATGTAGGTTACATAGCGGGCACTAGGATTATCTAGGTTACCTAACGGGCACTTTGACTATCTAGGTTACCTAGCGGGCACTTGGACTATCTAGGTTAGCTAACAGGAACTTGGACTATCTAGGTTACCTAGCGGGCAGTAGGACCCTGTAGGTTACCTAGCGGGCACTTGGACTATCTAGGTTAACTAGCGGGGTCTTGGACTATGAAAATTAAGTAGCGGGCCCTTGGATTTTGTAGGTTAACTAGCGGACACTTGGAGGTTCTAGGTTAACTAGTGGGCACTTGGACTATCTAGGTTAACTAGCAGACACTTGGATTATCTAGGTTACCTAGCAGGCACTTGCACGATGCAGATTCCCTAGCGGGTACTTGGACTATCTAGGCTCCCTAACGGGCACTTGGACTATATAGGTTCCCTATCGGGCACTTGGACTATGTAGATTACCAGCGGGCAGTTGGTCTATGTACATACCCTAGAGGGCACTTGGACAATCTAAGTTACTTAGAGGGCACTTGGACTATGTACGTCCCCCAGTGGGCACTTGGACTATCTACGTTACCTAGCAGGTACTTGGATTATCTAGGTTAACTAGCGAGCACTTGGACTATCTAGGTTAACTAACGGGCACTTGGACTATGTAAGTTCCCTAGCAGGCACTTGGACTATGTGGGTTTCCTAGTGGGTATTTGGACTATCTAGGTTACCTAACTGGTACTTGGACTATGTAGGTTCCCTAGCGGGCACTTGGATTATGTGAGTTCCCTATCGGGCACTTGGACTATGTAGGTTACTAGCGGGCATTTGGACTATGTAGGTTACCTAACGTGCATTTGGACTATGTAGGTTCCGTATCGGGCACTTGGACAATGTTGGTTAACTAGCGGGCACTAGGACTATGTAGGTTACCTAGCGGGCACTTGGACTATCTAGTTTAGGTAATGGGCACTTGGACTATCTAGGATACCTAGTGGGAACTTGGACTATGTAGGTTAATTAGCGGACACTTGGCCGAACTAGGTTAACGAGCGGGCCCTTGGACTATGTAGGTTACCTAGGGGGCACTTGGACTATCTAGGTTAGCTAACAGGAACTTGGACTATCTAGGATACCTAGCGGGCACTTGGAGTATGTAGGTCAACTAGCGGGCCCTTGGACTATCTAGGTTAGCTAACGGGCACTTGGACTATCTAGGTTACCTAACGGGACCTCTGATTATGTAGGTTCCCTAGCGGGCACTTAGACTATGTAGTTTTCCTTGCGGGCATTTGGACTATGTAGGTTACCTAGCGAGCACTTGGACTATGTAGGTTCCCTAACGGGCACTTTGACTATGTAGGTTCGCTAGCGGTCAAGTGGACTATGTAGGCTCCCTAGAAGGCACTTGAACTATGTAGGTTATCTATAGCGCACTTTGACTATGTAGGTTATCTAGCGGGCACTTGGATTATCCAGGTTACGAAGCGGGAACTTGGACTATGTAGGTTACCTAGAGGACACTTGAACGATCTAGGTTAACTAGCGGGCACTTGGACTATCTTGGTTAACAAGCGGACCCTTGGACTATCTAGGTTTACTAGCGGGTACTTGGACTATCTAGGTTAACTAGAGGGCACTTGGACTATGTAGGTTACCAAACGGGCACGTGGACTATCTAGGTTAACGAACGGACACTTGGACTATGTAGGTAACCTAGCGGGAACTTGGACTGTCTAGGTTACATAGCGGGCACTTGGACTATCTAGGTTAATGAACGGGCACTTGGACTATGTTGGTTAGCTAACAGGCACTTTGACTATCTAGGTTACCTAGCAGGCACTTGGACTATGAAGGTTACCTAGCGGACACTTGGACGATCTAGGTTTACTAGCGGACACTTGGACTATCTAGGTTAACTAGCGGGCACTTGGACTATGTAGGTTACCTAGCGGGCACATGGACTATGTAGGTTACCTAGCGGGCACTTGGACTATCTAGGTTACCTAGC
The DNA here is from genome assembly GCF_050624435.1 of Tenrec ecaudatus. Taxonomy (NCBI): domain Eukaryota; kingdom Metazoa; phylum Chordata; class Mammalia; order Afrosoricida; family Tenrecidae; genus Tenrec; species Tenrec ecaudatus. The sequence goes on along the minus strand of NW_027459343.1, from coordinate 157,728 downwards.
GGGCACTTGGACTATGTAGGTTAACTAGAAGGTACTTGGACTATCAAGGTTACCTAGCGGGCTCTTTGACTATGTAGGTTACCAGCGGGCACTTGGACTATCTAGGTTAACTAGCGTGCCCTTGGACGATCTAGGTTAACTAGCGTGCACTTGGACTGTCTAGGTTACCTAGCGGGCACTTGGACTATCTAGGTTAACGAACGGGCACTTTGACTATGTAGGTTAACTAGCGGACACTTGGACTATCTAGGTTAGCTAACGGGCAATTGGACTATCAAAGTTACCTAATGGGCACTTGGACTATGTAGGTTACCTAGCGGACACTTGGACTATCTAGGTTACCTAGCAGGCACTTTGACTATCTAGGTTAACTAACGGGCACTTGGACTATGTAGGTTGACTAGGGAAAACTTGGACTATATAGGTAACCTAGCGGGCGCTTGGACTATGTACGTTCCCTAGCGGGTACTTGGACTGTCTAGGTTAACTAGCGGGCACTTGGAGTATGTAGTTTACCTAGCAGGCACTTGGACTATGGAGGTTAACTAGCGGGAACTTGGACTATCTAGGTTAGCTAGCGGGCACATGGACTATGTACGTTCCCTAGCGGGCACTTGGGCTATCTACGTTACCGAGCGGGCACTTGGACTATGTAGGTTAACGAACGGGCACTTGGAATATGTAGGTAACCTAGTGGTCACTTGGACTGTCTAGGTTACCTAGCGGGCACTTGGACTATCTAGGTTACCTAGCGGGCCCTTGGTCTATGTAGGTTAACTAGCAGGCCCTTGGAGTATGTAAGTTAACTAGAGGGCACTTGGACGATCCTAGTTAACTAGCGGGACTTGGACTATCTAGGTTAACTAGCGGGCACTTGGACTATCTAGGTTAACTAGCGGGCACTTGGACTATGTAGGTAACCTAGCGGACACTTGGACTGTCTAGGTTACCTAGCGGGCACTTTGACTGTCTAGGTTAACTAGCAGACCTTGGACTATGCAGGTTACCTAGCGAGCACTTGGACTATGTAGGTTCCCTAACGGGAATTTGGACTATATTGGTTACCTAGCGGGCACTTGGATTATGTAGGTTGCCTAGCAGGCACTTGGACTATGTAGGTTAACTAGCGGGCACTTGGATTATCTAGGTTAACTAACAGGCACTTGGACTGTGTATGTTCCAGAGCGGGCAATTGGACTATGTAGGTTCCCTAGCGGGCACTTGGACTATCTAGGTTCCCTAAAGGGCACTTGGACTATCTAGGTTACCGAACGGGCACTTGGACTATGTAGGTTAGGTAACGAGCACTTCTACTATCTAGGTTAACTAGTGGGAATTTGGAATATGTAGGTTACCTATCGGACACTTTGACTATCTTGGTTACCTAGCGGGTACTTGGACTATGTAGGTTAATTAGCAGACACTTGGACGAACTAGGTTAACGAGCGGGCCCTTGGACTATGTAGGTTACCTAGCGGGCACTTGGACTATCTAGGTTAGCTAACAGGAACTTGGACTATCTAGGTTACCTAGCGGGCACTTGGACTATGTAGGTTACCTAACGGGCACTTGGACAATGCAGGTAACCTAGCGGGCACTTGGACTGTCTAGGTTACATAGCGGGCACTTGGACTATCTAGGTTAACGAACGGGCATTCGGACTATGTAGGTTGCCGAGCGGGCACTTGGACGATCTAGGTTAGGTAACGGGCCCTTGACTATCTAGGTTACCTAGCGGGAACTTTGACCATGTAGGTTGCCTAGCTGGCATTTGGACTATCTAGGTTACCTAACGGGCACTTGGACTTTGTAGGTTTACTAGCGGACACTTGGACAATCTAGGTTAACTAGTGGGAACATGGAATATGTAGGTTAACTAAGGGGCCCTTCGACTATGTAGGTTAACTAGCGGGCACTTGGACTATCTAGGTTACCTAGCGGGCACTTGGTCTATCCAGGTTACGAAGCGGGCACTTGGACTATGTAGGTTACGAAACGGGCACTTGGACTATCTAGGTTAACGAACGGACACTTGGACTATGTAGTTAACCTAGCGGGAACTTGGACTGTCTAGGTTACATAGCGGGCACTTGGACTATCTAGGTTAACGAACGGGCACTTGGACTATGTATGTTAGCTAACAGGCACTTAGACTATCTAGGTTACCTAGCAGGCACTTGGACTATGTAGGTTACCTAGCGGACAATTGGACGATCTAGGTTAACTAGCGGGAACTTGGAATATGTAGATTAACTAAGGGGCCCTTCGACTATGTAAGTTAACTAGCGGGCACTTGGACTATCTAGGTTACCTAGCGGGCACTTTGTCTATGTACAAACCCTAGCGGTCACTTGGACTATCTGGGTTACCTATCGGGCACTTGGAATATGTACGTCCCCTAGTGGGCACTTGGACTATCTAGGTTAACTAACGGGCACTAGGACTATCTAGGTTAACAAACGGGCACTTGGTCTATCTAGGTTACCTAGCGGGCACATGGACAATGTAGGTCAACTAGCGGGGCCTTGGACTATCTAGGTTAGTTAACGGGCATATGGATTATGTAGGTTAACTAGCGGACAGTTGGACGATCTAGGTTAACTAGCGGGCCCTATCACTATGTAGGTTATCTAGCGGGCCTTTGGACTATGTAGGTAACCTAGCGGGCACTTGGACTATCTAGGTTACCTAGCGGGCACTTGGACTATGTAGGTTAACTAGAAGGCACTTGGACTATCAAGGTTACCTAGCGGGCTCTTGGACTATGTAGGTTAACGAACGGGCACTTGGACTATGTAGGTAACCTAGTGGTCACTTGGACTGTCTAGGTTACCTAGCGGGCATTTGGACTATGTAAGTTAACTAGCGGGCACTTGGACTATCTAGGTTAACTAGCGGGCCCTTCGTCTATGTAGGTTAACTAGCAGGCCCTTGGACAATGTAAGTTAACTAGAGGGCACTTGGATGATCCTGGTTAACTAGCGGGCACTTGGACTGTCTAGGTTAACAAGCGGGCACTTGGACTATCTAGGTTAACTAGTGGGCACCTGGACTATGTAGGTTCCCTAGCGGGCACTTGGACTATCTAGGTTCCCTAAAGGGCACTTGGACTATGTAGGTTACCTAGCGGACAATTGGACAATCTAGGTTTACTAGCGTGCACTTGGACTATGTAGGTTAACTAGCGGACACTTGAACTATGTAGGTTACCTAGCGGGCACTTGGACTATGTAGATTAACTAGCAGGCCCTTGGACTATCTAGGTTACCTAGCAGGCACTTGGACTATGTAGGTTAACTAGCGGGCACTTGCACTCTCTAGGTTACCTAGCGGGTACTTGGACTATGTACATTCCTTAGCGGGCACTTGGACTATCTATGTTAACTAGCGGGCACGTGGACTATGTAGGTTACCTAGCAGACCCTTGCACTATGTAGGTTACCTAGCGGGCACTTGGACTATGTAGGTTAACTAGAGGACACTTGGACGATCTAGTTTAACAAGTGGGCCCTGGGACTATGTAGGTTAACTAGCGGGCACTTGGATTATCTACGTTACCTGGCGGGCACTTGAACTATGTAGGTTAACTAGTGGGCCCTTAGACTATCTTGGTTAGCTAACGGTCAATTGGACTATGTAGGTTAATTAGCGGGTACTTGGACTATGTAGGTTCCCTAGCGGGCATTTAGACTATATAGATTACCTAGCGGGCACTTGGACTTTGTAGGTTACCTAGCGGGCACTTGGATTATCTAGGTTACCTAGCGGGCACTTGGATGATACAGGTTCCCTAGCCAGCACTAAGACTATTGGTTCCCTAAAGGGTACTTGGACTATGTAGGTTCCATAGCGGGCACTTGGACTATGTAGGTTCCCTATCGGGCACTTGGACTATATAGGTTTCTATCGGGCACTTAGACTATGTAGGTTAACTAGCGGGCACATGGACTATCTAGGTTACCTAGCGGGCACTTGTTCTATGTACATACCCTAGCGGGCACTTGGACTATGTATGTCCCCTAGAGGGCACTTGGACTATCTAGGTTAACTAAAGGGCACTAGGACTATCTAGTTTAAGTAGCGGGCACTAGGTCTATCTAGGTTACATAGCCGCCACTTGGACTATCTAGGTTAGCTAACAGGCACTTGGACTATCTATGATCCCTAGCGGGCACTTGTACTATCTATTTTACCTAGCTGGCACTTGGACTATGTAGGTCAACTAGCCGGCCCTTGGACTATCTAGGTTAGCTAACGGGCACTTGGACTATCTAGGTTACCTAACGGGCACTTGGATTATGTAGGTTCCCTAGCGGGCACTTAGACTATGTAGGTTTCCTTGCGGGCATTTGGACTATGTAGGTTACCTAGCGAGCACTTGGACTATATAGGTTCCCTAACGGGCACTTGGACTATGTAGGTTAACTAGCGGACATTTGCACTATGTAGGTTACCTAGCGGGCTCTTGGACTATGTAGGTTAACTAGCAGGCCCTGGGACTATCTAGGTTACATAGCAGGCACTTGTACTATGTAGGTTAACTAGCGGGCACTTGCACTCTCTAGTTTACCTAGCGGGCACTTGGAATATGTACCTTCCCTAGCGGGCACTTGGACTATCTATGTTAACTAGCGGGCACTTGGACTATGTAGGTTGCCTAGCGGGCACTTGGACGATCTAGGTTAGGTAACCGGCACTTGGACAATCTAGGTTAGCTAACAGGAACTTGGACTATCTAGGTTACCTAGCGGGCACTAGGACTATGTAGGTTACCTAGCGGGAACTTGGACAATCTAGGTTACAGCGGGCACTTGGACTATCTAGGTTAACGAACGAGCACTTGGACTATGTAGGTTACCTAGCAGGCACTTTGACAATCTAGGTTAACTAACGGGCACTTCTACTATGTAGGTTGCCTAGCGAGCACTTGGACTATGTAGGTTCCCTAGCGGGCGCTTGGACTATGTAGGTTCCCTAGCTGTTACTTGGACTGTCTAGGTTAACTAGTGGGCACTTGGACTATGTAGGTTAACTAGCGCACACTTGGACTATCTAGGTTACCTAGCGGGCATTTGGATTATATACGTTCCCTAGCGGGCATTGGGCTATCTACGTTACCTAGCGGGCAATTGGACTATGTAGATTAACGAATGGGCACTTGGACTATGTAGGTAACCTAGTGGTAACTTGGACTGTCTAGGTTACCTAGCGGGCACTTGGACTATGTAGGTTAACTAGCGGACAATTGGACGATCTAGGTTAACTAGCGCGTACTTGGACTATCTAGGTTAACTAACGATCCCTTGGACTACGTAGGTTAACTAGCGGACACTTGCACTATGTAGGTTACCTAGCGGGCAGTTGGACTATGTATGTTACTTAGCGGGCACTTGGACTATGTAGGTTAACTAGCGGGCACTTGGATTATCTAGGTTAACTAACAGGCACTTGGACTATATATGTTCCAGAGCTGGCAATTAGATTATGTAGGTTCCCTAGCGGGCACTTGGACTATCTAGGTTCCCTAAAGGGCACTTGGACTATGTAGGTTAACTAGTGGACAATTGGACGATCTAGGTTAACTAGGGCGTACTTGGACTATCTAGGTTAACTAGCGGGCCCTTGGTCTATGTAGGTTATCTAGCAGGCCTTTTGACTATGTAAGTTAACTAGAGGGCACTTGGACGATACTGGTTAACTAGCGGGCACTTGGACTATGTAGGTTAACTAGCAGGCCCTTGGACTATCTAGGTTACCCAGCAGGCACTTGGACTATGTAGGTTAACTAGCGGGCACTTGCACTCTCTAGGTTACCTAGCGGGCACTTGGACTATGTACCTTCCCTAGCGGGCACATGGACTATCTATGTTAACTAGCGGGCTCTTAGACTATGTAGGTGGCCTAGCGGGCACTTGGACGATCTAGGTTAGGTAACGGGCACTTGGACTACCTAGGTTAGCTAACAGGAACTTGGACTATCTAGGTTACCTAGCGGGCACTAGGACTATGTAGGTTACCTAGCGGGCACTTGGACTATCTAGGTTACCTAGCGGGAACTTGGACAATGTAGGTTACCAGCGGGCACTTGTACTATCTAGGTTAACGAACGAGCACTTGGACTATGTAGGTAACCTAGCGGGCACTTCGACTGTCCAGGTTACCTAGCGGGCACTTGGACTATCAAGGTTAACGAACGGGCACATGGACTATGTAGGTTACCTAGCGGACACTTGGACTATCTAGGTTAGCTAAAGGGCAATTGGACTATCAACGTTACCTAACGGGCACTTGGACTATGTAGCTTACCTAGCGGGCACTTGGACTATCTAGGTTACCTAGCAGGCACTCTGACTATCTAGGTTAACTAACGGGCACTTGGATTATGTAGGTTGCCTAGCGAGCACTTGGACTATGTAGGTTCCCTAGCGGGCGCTTGGACTATGTAGGTTCCCTAGCGGTTACTTGGACTGTCTAGGTTAACTAACGGGCAATTGGACTGTCTAGGTTACCTAGTGGGCACATGGACTATGTAGTTTACCTAGCAGGCACTTGGACTATGTAGGTAACCTAGTGGTCACTTGGACTATATAGGTTAACGAACGGGCACTTGGACTATGTAGGTTAACTAGCGGGCACTTGGACTATCTAGGTTAACTAGCGGGCCCTTGGTCTATGTAGGTTAACTAGCAGGCCCTTGGACTATGTAAGTTAACTAGAGGGCACTTGGACGATACTGGTTAACTAGCTGGCACAGGGACTATCTAGGGTAACTAGCGGGCACTTGGACTATCTAGGTTAACTAGCGGGCACTTGGACTATGTAGGTTAACTCGCGGGCACTTGGATTATCTAGGTTAACTAACAGGCACTGGGACTATGTATGTTCCAGAGCGGGCAATTAGATTATGTAGGTTCCTTAGCGGGTACTTGGACTATCTAGGTTCCCTAAAGGGCACGTGGACTATGTAGGTTAACTAGCGGTCCCTTGGACTACGTAGGTTAACTAGCGGACACTTGCACTATGTAGGTTACCTTGCGGGCACTTGGACTGTCTAGGTTAACTAGCGGGCACTTGGACTATGTAGGTTAACTAGCGGACACTTGCACTCTCTAGTTTACCTAGCGGGCCCTTGGACTATGTACCTTCCCTAGTGGGCACTTGGAGTATCTATGTTAACTAGTGGGCACTTGGACTATGAAGGTTACCTAGCGGACACTTGCACTATGTAGGTTACCTAGCGGGCACTTGGACTATGTAGGTTAACTAGAGGACATTTGGACGATCTAGCTTAACAAGTGGGTCCTTGGACTATGAAGGTTAACTAGCCGGCACTTGGATGATCTAGGTTAACTAGCGGGCACTTGGACGATCTAGGTTAACCAGCGGGCACTTGGACTATGAAAGTTAACAAGCGAGCTTTTGGACTATGTAGGTTAACTAGCGGGCCCTTGGACTATCTAGGTTACCTAGATAGCACTTGGATTAATAGGTTCCTTAGCCGGCTCTTGGACTATCTAGGTTAACGAACTGGCACTTGGACAATGCAGGTAACCCAGCCAGCACTTGGACTGTCTAGGTTACATAGCGAGCACTAGGACTTGTAGGTTAACGAATGGCCACTTGGACTATGTAGGTTACCTAGCGGGCATTTGGACTATCTAGGTTACCTAACGGGCACTTTGACTATCTAGGTTACCTAGCAGGCACTTGGACTATGTAGGTTACCTAGCGGACACTTGGACGATCTCGGTTTACTAGCGGACACTTGGACTATCTAGGTTAACTAGCGGGCACTTGGACTATGTAGGTTATCTAGCGGGCACATGGACTATGTAGGTTACCTAGCGGGCACTTGGAATATATAGGTTACCTAGCGGGCACTTGGACTATGTAGGTTAACTAGAAGGCACTTGGACTATCAAGGTTACCTAGTGGGCTCTTGGACTATGTAGGTTACCAGCGGGCACTTGGACTATCTAGGTTAACTAACATGCACTTGGACTATGTATGTTCCTGAGCGGGGAATTAGACTATGTGGGTTCCCTAGCGGGCACTTGGACTATCTAGGTTCCCTAAAGGGCACTTGGACTACGTAGGTTAACTAGCGGTCCCTTGGACTACGTAGGTTAACTAGCGGACTCTTGCACTATGTAGGTTACCTAGCGGGCACTTGGATTATGTAGGTTAACTAGAGGACAATTGGACGATCTAGTTTAACAAGTGGGCCCTTGGACTATGTAGGTTAACTACCCGGCACTTGGATGATCTTGGTTAACCGGCGGGCCCTTGGACTATCAAAGTTAACAGGCGAGCCCTTGGACTATGTAGGTTAACTAGCGGGCCCTTGGACTATCTAGGTTACCTAGATAGCACTTGGATTATATAGGTTCCTTAGCGGGCACTTGGACTATCTAGTGTAACGAACGGGCACTAGGATTATGCAGGTAACCCAGCCGGCACTTGGACTGTCCAGGTTACATAACGGCCACTTTGACAATGTAGGTTACCTAGCGGGCACTTGGACTATCTAGGTTACCTAACGGGCACTTTGACTATCTAGGTTACCTAGCGGGCACTTGGACTATCTAGGTTACCTAACGGGCACTTGGACTATGTAGGTTGCCTAGCGGGCTCTTGGACGATCTAGGTTAGGTAACGGGCCCTTGGACTATCTAGGTTACCTAGCGGGAACTTGGACTATGTAGGTTACATAGCGGGCACTAGGATTATCTAGGTTACCTAACGGGCACTTTGACTATCTAGGTTACCTAGCGGGCACTTGGACTATCTAGGTTAGCTAACAGGAACTTGGACTATCTAGGTTACCTAGCGGGCAGTAGGACCCTGTAGGTTACCTAGCGGGCACTTGGACTATCTAGGTTAACTAGCGGGGTCTTGGACTATGAAAATTAAGTAGCGGGCCCTTGGATTTTGTAGGTTAACTAGCGGACACTTGGAGGTTCTAGGTTAACTAGTGGGCACTTGGACTATCTAGGTTAACTAGCAGACACTTGGATTATCTAGGTTACCTAGCAGGCACTTGCACGATGCAGATTCCCTAGCGGGTACTTGGACTATCTAGGCTCCCTAACGGGCACTTGGACTATATAGGTTCCCTATCGGGCACTTGGACTATGTAGATTACCAGCGGGCAGTTGGTCTATGTACATACCCTAGAGGGCACTTGGACAATCTAAGTTACTTAGAGGGCACTTGGACTATGTACGTCCCCCAGTGGGCACTTGGACTATCTACGTTACCTAGCAGGTACTTGGATTATCTAGGTTAACTAGCGAGCACTTGGACTATCTAGGTTAACTAACGGGCACTTGGACTATGTAAGTTCCCTAGCAGGCACTTGGACTATGTGGGTTTCCTAGTGGGTATTTGGACTATCTAGGTTACCTAACTGGTACTTGGACTATGTAGGTTCCCTAGCGGGCACTTGGATTATGTGAGTTCCCTATCGGGCACTTGGACTATGTAGGTTACTAGCGGGCATTTGGACTATGTAGGTTACCTAACGTGCATTTGGACTATGTAGGTTCCGTATCGGGCACTTGGACAATGTTGGTTAACTAGCGGGCACTAGGACTATGTAGGTTACCTAGCGGGCACTTGGACTATCTAGTTTAGGTAATGGGCACTTGGACTATCTAGGATACCTAGTGGGAACTTGGACTATGTAGGTTAATTAGCGGACACTTGGCCGAACTAGGTTAACGAGCGGGCCCTTGGACTATGTAGGTTACCTAGGGGGCACTTGGACTATCTAGGTTAGCTAACAGGAACTTGGACTATCTAGGATACCTAGCGGGCACTTGGAGTATGTAGGTCAACTAGCGGGCCCTTGGACTATCTAGGTTAGCTAACGGGCACTTGGACTATCTAGGTTACCTAACGGGACCTCTGATTATGTAGGTTCCCTAGCGGGCACTTAGACTATGTAGTTTTCCTTGCGGGCATTTGGACTATGTAGGTTACCTAGCGAGCACTTGGACTATGTAGGTTCCCTAACGGGCACTTTGACTATGTAGGTTCGCTAGCGGTCAAGTGGACTATGTAGGCTCCCTAGAAGGCACTTGAACTATGTAGGTTATCTATAGCGCACTTTGACTATGTAGGTTATCTAGCGGGCACTTGGATTATCCAGGTTACGAAGCGGGAACTTGGACTATGTAGGTTACCTAGAGGACACTTGAACGATCTAGGTTAACTAGCGGGCACTTGGACTATCTTGGTTAACAAGCGGACCCTTGGACTATCTAGGTTTACTAGCGGGTACTTGGACTATCTAGGTTAACTAGAGGGCACTTGGACTATGTAGGTTACCAAACGGGCACGTGGACTATCTAGGTTAACGAACGGACACTTGGACTATGTAGGTAACCTAGCGGGAACTTGGACTGTCTAGGTTACATAGCGGGCACTTGGACTATCTAGGTTAATGAACGGGCACTTGGACTATGTTGGTTAGCTAACAGGCACTTTGACTATCTAGGTTACCTAGCAGGCACTTGGACTATGAAGGTTACCTAGCGGACACTTGGACGATCTAGGTTTACTAGCGGACACTTGGACTATCTAGGTTAACTAGCGGGCACTTGGACTATGTAGGTTACCTAGCGGGCACATGGACTATGTAGGTTACCTAGCGGGCACTTGGACTATCTAGGTTACCTAGCGGGCACTTGGACTATGTAGGTTAACTAGAAGGTACTTGGACTATCAAGGTTACCTAGCGGGCTCTTTGACTATGTAGGTTACCAGCGGGCACTTGGACTATCTAGGTTAACTAGCGTGCCCTTGGACGATCTAGGTTAACTAGCGTGCACTTGGACTGTCTAGGTTACCTAGCGGGCACTTGGACTATCTAGGTTAACGAACGGGCACTTTGACTATGTAGGTTAACTAGCGGACACTTGGACTATCTAGGTTAGCTAACGGGCAATTGGACTATCAAAGTTACCTAATGGGCACTTGGACTATGTAGGTTACCTAGCGGACACTTGGACTATCTAGGTTACCTAGCAGGCACTTTGACTATCTAGGTTAACTAACGGGCACTTGGACTATGTAGGTTGACTAGGGAAAACTTGGACTATATAGGTAACCTAGCGGGCGCTTGGACTATGTACGTTCCCTAGCGGGTACTTGGACTGTCTAGGTTAACTAGCGGGCACTTGGAGTATGTAGTTTACCTAGCAGGCACTTGGACTATGGAGGTTAACTAGCGGGAACTTGGACTATCTAGGTTAGCTAGCGGGCACATGGACTATGTACATTCCCTAGCGGGCACTTGGGCTATCTACGTTACCGAGCGGGCACTTGGACTATGTAGGTTAACGAACGGGCACTTGGAATATGTAGGTAACCTAGTGGTCACTTGGACTGTCTAGGTTACCTAGCGGGCACTTGGACTATCTAGGTTACCTAGCGGGCCCTTGGTCTATGTAGGTTAACTAGCAGGCCCTTGGAGTATGTAAGTTAACTAGAGGGCACTTGGACGATCCTAGTTAACTAGCGGGACTTGGACTATCTAGGTTAACTAGCGGGCACTTGGACTATCTAGGTTAACTAGCGGGCACTTGGACTATGTAGGTAACCTAGCGGACACTTGGACTGTCTAGGTTACCTAGCGGGCACTTTGACTGTCTAGGTTAACTAGCAGACCTTGGACTATGCAGGTTACCTAGCGAGCACTTGGACTATGTAGGTTCCCTAACGGGAATTTGGACTATATTGGTTACCTAGCGGGCACTTGGATTATGTAGGTTGCCTAGCAGGCACTTGGACTATGTAGGTTAACTAGCGGGCACTTGGATTATCTAGGTTAACTAACAGGCACTTGGACTGTGTATGTTCCAGAGCGGGCAATTGGACTATGTAGGTTCCCTAGCGGGCACTTGGACTATCTAGGTTCCCTAAAGGGCACTTGGACTATCTAGGTTACCGAACGGGCACTTGGACTATGTAGGTTAGGTAACGAGCACTTCTACTATCTAGGTTAACTAGTGGGAATTTGGAATATGTAGGTTACCTATCGGACACTTTGACTATCTTGGTTACCTAGCGGGTACTTGGACTATGTAGGTTAATTAGCAGACACTTGGACGAACTAGGTTAACGAGCGGGCCCTTGGACTATGTAGGTTACCTAGCGGGCACTTGGACTATCTAGGTTAGCTAACAGGAACTTGGACTATCTAGGTTACCTAGCGGGCACTTGGACTATGTAGGTTACCTAACGGGCACTTGGACAATGCAGGTAACCTAGCGGGCACTTGGACTGTCTAGGTTACATAGCGGGCACTTGGACTATCTAGGTTAACGAACGGGCATTCGGACTATGTAGGTTGCCGAGCGGGCACTTGGACGATCTAGGTTAGGTAACGGGCCCTTGACTATCTAGGTTACCTAGCGGGAACTTTGACCATGTAGGTTGCCTAGCTGGCATTTGGACTATCTAGGTTACCTAACGGGCACTTGGACTTTGTAGGTTTACTAGCGGACACTTGGACAATCTAGGTTAACTAGTGGGAACATGGAATATGTAGGTTAACTAAGGGGCCCTTCGACTATGTAGGTTAACTAGCGGGCACTTGGACTATCTAGGTTACCTAGCGGGCACTTGGTCTATCCAGGTTACGAAGCGGGCACTTGGACTATGTAGGTTACGAAACGGGCACTTGGACTATCTAGGTTAACGAACGGACACTTGGACTATGTAGTTAACCTAGCGGGAACTTGGACTGTCTAGGTTACATAGCGGGCACTTGGACTATCTAGGTTAACGAACGGGCACTTGGACTATGTATGTTAGCTAACAGGCACTTAGACTATCTAGGTTACCTAGCAGGCACTTGGACTATGTAGGTTACCTAGCGGACAATTGGACGATCTAGGTTAACTAGCGGGAACTTGGAATATGTAGATTAACTAAGGGGCCCTTCGACTATGTAAGTTAACTAGCGGGCACTTGGACTATCTAGGTTACCTAGCGGGCACTTTGTCTATGTACAAACCCTAGCGGTCACTTGGACTATCTGGGTTACCTATCGGGCACTTGGAATATGTACGTCCCCTAGTGGGCACTTGGACTATCTAGGTTAACTAACGGGCACTAGGACTATCTAGGTTAACAAACGGGCACTTGGTCTATCTAGGTTACCTAGCGGGCACATGGACAATGTAGGTCAACTAGCGGGGCCTTGGACTATCTAGGTTAGTTAACGGGCATATGGATTATGTAGGTTAACTAGCGGACAGTTGGACGATCTAGGTTAACTAGCGGGCCCTATCACTATGTAGGTTATCTAGCGGGCCTTTGGACTATGTAGGTAACCTAGCGGGCACTTGGACTATCTAGGTTACCTAGCGGGCACTTGGACTATGTAGGTTAACTAGAAGGCACTTGGACTATCAAGGTTACCTAGCGGGCTCTTGGACTATGTAGGTTAACGAACGGGCACTTGGACTATGTAGGTAACCTAGTGGTCACTTGGACTGTCTAGGTTACCTAGCGGGCATTTGGACTATGTAAGTTAACTAGCGGGCACTTGGACTATCTAGGTTAACTAGCGGGCCCTTCGTCTATGTAGGTTAACTAGCAGGCCCTTGGACAATGTAAGTTAACTAGAGGGCACTTGGATGATCCTGGTTAACTAGCGGGCACTTGGACTGTCTAGGTTAACAAGCGGGCACTTGGACTATCTAGGTTAACTAGTGGGCACCTGGACTATGTAGGTTCCCTAGCGGGCACTTGGACTATCTAGGTTCCCTAAAGGGCACTTGGACTATGTAGGTTACCTAGCGGACAATTGGACAATCTAGGTTTACTAGCGTGCACTTGGACTATGTAGGTTAACTAGCGGACACTTGAACTATGTAGGTTACCTAGCGGGCACTTGGACTATGTAGATTAACTAGCAGGCCCTTGGACTATCTAGGTTACCTAGCAGGCACTTGGACTATGTAGGTTAACTAGCGGGCACTTGCACTCTCTAGGTTACCTAGCGGGTACTTGGACTATGTACATTCCTTAGCGGGCACTTGGACTATCTATGTTAACTAGCGGGCACGTGGACTATGTAGGTTACCTAGCAGACCCTTGCACTATGTAGGTTACCTAGCGGGCACTTGGACTATGTAGGTTAACTAGAGGACACTTGGACGATCTAGTTTAACAAGTGGGCCCTGGGACTATGTAGGTTAACTAGCGGGCACTTGGATTATCTACGTTACCTGGCGGGCACTTGAACTATGTAGGTTAACTAGTGGGCCCTTAGACTATCTTGGTTAGCTAACGGTCAATTGGACTATGTAGGTTAATTAGCGGGTACTTGGACTATGTAGGTTCCCTAGCGGGCATTTAGACTATATAGATTACCTAGCGGGCACTTGGACTTTGTAGGTTACCTAGCGGGCACTTGGATTATCTAGGTTACCTAGCGGGCACTTGGATGATACAGGTTCCCTAGCCAGCACTAAGACTATTGGTTCCCTAAAGGGTACTTGGACTATGTAGGTTCCATAGCGGGCACTTGGACTATGTAGGTTCCCTATCGGGCACTTGGACTATATAGGTTTCTATCGGGCACTTAGACTATGTAGGTTAACTAGCGGGCACATGGACTATCTAGGTTACCTAGCGGGCACTTGTTCTATGTACATACCCTAGCGGGCACTTGGACTATGTATGTCCCCTAGAGGGCACTTGGACTATCTAGGTTAACTAAAGGGCACTAGGACTATCTAGTTTAAGTAGCGGGCACTAGGTCTATCTAGGTTACATAGCCGCCACTTGGACTATCTAGGTTAGCTAACAGGCACTTGGACTATCTATGATCCCTAGCGGGCACTTGTACTATCTATTTTACCTAGCTGGCACTTGGACTATGTAGGTCAACTAGCCGGCCCTTGGACTATCTAGGTTAGCTAACGGGCACTTGGACTATCTAGGTTACCTAACGGGCACTTGGATTATGTAGGTTCCCTAGCGGGCACTTAGACTATGTAGGTTTCCTTGCGGGCATTTGGACTATGTAGGTTACCTAGCGAGCACTTGGACTATATAGGTTCCCTAACGGGCACTTGGACTATGTAGGTTAACTAGCGGACATTTGCACTATGTAGGTTACCTAGCGGGCTCTTGGACTATGTAGGTTAACTAGCAGGCCCTGGGACTATCTAGGTTACATAGCAGGCACTTGTACTATGTAGGTTAACTAGCGGGCACTTGCACTCTCTAGTTTACCTAGCGGGCACTTGGAATATGTACCTTCCCTAGCGGGCACTTGGACTATCTATGTTAACTAGCGGGCACTTGGACTATGTAGGTTGCCTAGCGGGCACTTGGACGATCTAGGTTAGGTAACCGGCACTTGGACAATCTAGGTTAGCTAACAGGAACTTGGACTATCTAGGTTACCTAGCGGGCACTAGGACTATGTAGGTTACCTAGCGGGAACTTGGACAATCTAGGTTACAGCGGGCACTTGGACTATCTAGGTTAACGAACGAGCACTTGGACTATGTAGGTTACCTAGCAGGCACTTTGACAATCTAGGTTAACTAACGGGCACTTCTACTATGTAGGTTGCCTAGCGAGCACTTGGACTATGTAGGTTCCCTAGCGGGCGCTTGGACTATGTAGGTTCCCTAGCTGTTACTTGGACTGTCTAGGTTAACTAGTGGGCACTTGGACTATGTAGGTTAACTAGCGCACACTTGGACTATCTAGGTTACCTAGCGGGCATTTGGATTATATACGTTCCCTAGCGGGCATTGGGCTATCTACGTTACCTAGCGGGCAATTGGACTATGTAGATTAACGAATGGGCACTTGGACTATGTAGGTAACCTAGTGGTAACTTGGACTGTCTAGGTTACCTAGCGGGCACTTGGACTATGTAGGTTAACTAGCGGACAATTGGACGATCTAGGTTAACTAGCGCGTACTTGGACTATCTAGGTTAACTAACGATCCCTTGGACTACGTAGGTTAACTAGCGGACACTTGCACTATGTAGGTTACCTAGCGGGCAGTTGGACTATGTATGTTACTTAGCGGGCACTTGGACTATGTAGGTTAACTAGCGGGCACTTGGATTATCTAGGTTAACTAACAGGCACTTGGACTATGTATGTTCCAGAGCTGGCAATTAGATTATGTAGGTTCCCTAGCGGGCACTTGGACTATCTAGGTTCCCTAAAGGGCACTTGGACTATGTAGGTTAACTAGTGGACAATTGGACGATCTAGGTTAACTAGGGCGTACTTGGACTATCTAGGTTAACTAGCGGGCCCTTGGTCTATGTAGGTTATCTAGCAGGCCTTTTGACTATGTAAGTTAACTAGAGGGCACTTGGACGATACTGGTTAACTAGCGGGCACTTGGACTATGTAGGTTAACTAGCAGGCCCTTGGACTATCTAGGTTACCCAGCAGGCACTTGGACTATGTAGGTTAACTAGCGGGCACTTGCACTCTCTAGGTTACCTAGCGGGCACTTGGACTATGTACCTTCCCTAGCGGGCACATGGACTATCTATGTTAACTAGCGGGCTCTTAGACTATGTAGGTGGCCTAGCGGGCACTTGGACGATCTAGGTTAGGTAACGGGCACTTGGACTACCTAGGTTAGCTAACAGGAACTTGGACTATCTAGGTTACCTAGCGGGCACTAGGACTATGTAGGTTACCTAGCGGGCACTTGGACTATCTAGGTTACCTAGCGGGAACTTGGACAATGTAGGTTACCAGCGGGCACTTGTACTATCTAGGTTAACGAACGAGCACTTGGACTATGTAGGTAACCTAGCGGGCACTTCGACTGTCCAGGTTACCTAGCGGGCACTTGGACTATCAAGGTTAACGAACGGGCACTTGGACTATGTAGGTTACCTAGCGGACACTTGGACTATCTAGGTTAGCTAAAGGGCAATTGGACTATCAACGTTACCTAACGGGCACTTGGACTATGTAGCTTACCTAGCGGGCACTTGGACTATCTAGGTTACCTAGCAGGCACTCTGACTATCTAGGTTAACTAACGGGCACTTGGATTATGTAGGTTGCCTAGCGAGCACTTGGACTATGTAGGTTCCCTAGCGGGCGCTTGGACTATGTAGGTTCCCTAGCGGTTACTTGGACTGTCTAGGTTAACTAACGGGCAATTGGACTGTCTAGGTTACCTAGTGGGCACATGGACTATGTAGTTTACCTAGCAGGCACTTGGACTATGTAGGTAACCTAGTGGTCACTTGGACTATATAGGTTAACGAACGGGCACTTGGACTATGTAGGTTAACTAGCGGGCACTTGGACTATCTAGGTTAACTAGCGGGCCCTTGGTCTATGTAGGTTAACTAGCAGGCCCTTGGACTATGTAAGTTAACTAGAGGGCACTTGGACGATACTGGTTAACTAGCTGGCACAGGGACTATCTAGGGTAACTAGCGGGCACTTGGACTATCTAGGTTAACTAGCGGGCACTTGGACTATGTAGGTTAACTCGCGGGCACTTGGATTATCTAGGTTAACTAACAGGCACTGGGACTATGTATGTTCCAGAGCGGGCAATTAGATTATGTAGGTTCCTTAGCGGGTACTTGGACTATCTAGGTTCCCTAAAGGGCACGTGGACTATGTAGGTTAACTAGCGGTCCCTTGGACTACGTAGGTTAACTAGCGGACACTTGCACTATGTAGGTTACCTTGCGGGCACTTGGACTGTCTAGGTTAACTAGCGGGCACTTGGACTATGTAGGTTAACTAGCGGACACTTGCACTCTCTAGTTTACCTAGCGGGCCCTTGGACTATGTACCTTCCCTAGTGGGCACTTGGAGTATCTATGTTAACTAGTGGGCACTTGGACTATGAAGGTTACCTAGCGGACACTTGCACTATGTAGGTTACCTAGCGGGCACTTGGACTATGTAGGTTAACTAGAGGACATTTGGACGATCTAGCTTAACAAGTGGGTCCTTGGACTATGAAGGTTAACTAGCCGGCACTTGGATGATCTAGGTTAACTAGCGGGCACTTGGACGATCTAGGTTAACCAGCGGGCACTTGGACTATGAAAGTTAACAAGCGAGCTTTTGGACTATGTAGGTTAACTAGCGGGCCCTTGGACTATCTAGGTTACCTAGATAGCACTTGGATTAATAGGTTCCTTAGCCGGCTCTTGGACTATCTAGGTTAACGAACTGGCACTTGGACAATGCAGGTAACCCAGCCAGCACTTGGACTGTCTAGGTTACATAGCGAGCACTAGGACTTGTAGGTTAACGAATGGCCACTTGGACTATGTAGGTTACCTAGCGGGCATTTGGACTATCTAGGTTACCTAACGGGCACTTTGACTATCTAGGTTACCTAGCAGGCACTTGGACTATGTAGGTTACCTAGCGGACACTTGGACGATCTCGGTTTACTAGCGGACACTTGGACTATCTAGGTTAACTAGCGGGCACTTGGACTATGTAGGTTATCTAGCGGGCACATGGACTATGTAGGTTACCTAGCGGGCACTTGGAATATATAGGTTACCTAGCGGGCACTTGGACTATGTAGGTTAACTAGAAGGCACTTGGACTATCAAGGTTACCTAGTGGGCTCTTGGACTATGTAGGTTACCAGCGGGCACTTGGACTATCTAGGTTAACTAACATGCACTTGGACTATGTATGTTCCTGAGCGGGGAATTAGACTATGTGGGTTCCCTAGCGGGCACTTGGACTATCTAGGTTCCCTAAAGGGCACTTGGACTACGTAGGTTAACTAGCGGTCCCTTGGACTACGTAGGTTAACTAGCGGACTCTTGCACTATGTAGGTTACCTAGCGGGCACTTGGATTATGTAGGTTAACTAGAGGACAATTGGACGATCTAGTTTAACAAGTGGGCCCTTGGACTATGTAGGTTAACTACCCGGCACTTGGATGATCTTGGTTAACCGGCGGGCCCTTGGACTATCAAAGTTAACAGGCGAGCCCTTGGACTATGTAGGTTAACTAGCGGGCCCTTGGACTATCTAGGTTACCTAGATAGCACTTGGATTATATAGGTTCCTTAGCGGGCACTTGGACTATCTAGTGTAACGAACGGGCACTAGGATTATGCAGGTAACCCAGCCGGCACTTGGACTGTCCAGGTTACATAACGGCCACTTTGACAATGTAGGTTACCTAGCGGGCACTTGGACTATCTAGGTTACCTAACGGGCACTTTGACTATCTAGGTTACCTAGCGGGCACTTGGACTATCTAGGTTACCTAACGGGCACTTGGACTATGTAGGTTGCCTAGCGGGCTCTTGGACGATCTAGGTTAGGTAACGGGCCCTTGGACTATCTAGGTTACCTAGCGGGAACTTGGACTATGTAGGTTACATAGCGGGCACTAGGATTATCTAGGTTACCTAACGGGCACTTTGACTATCTAGGTTACCTAGCGGGCACTTGGACTATCTAGGTTAGCTAACAGGAACTTGGACTATCTAGGTTACCTAGCGGGCAGTAGGACCCTGTAGGTTACCTAGCGGGCACTTGGACTATCTAGGTTAACTAGCGGGGTCTTGGACTATGAAAATTAAGTAGCGGGCCCTTGGATTTTGTAGGTTAACTAGCGGACACTTGGAGGTTCTAGGTTAACTAGTGGGCACTTGGACTATCTAGGTTAACTAGCAGACACTTGGATTATCTAGGTTACCTAGCAGGCACTTGCACGATGCAGATTCCCTAGCGGGTACTTGGACTATCTAGGCTCCCTAACGGGCACTTGGACTATATAGGTTCCCTATCGGGCACTTGGACTATGTAGATTACCAGCGGGCAGTTGGTCTATGTACATACCCTAGAGGGCACTTGGACAATCTAAGTTACTTAGAGGGCACTTGGACTATGTACGTCCCCCAGTGGGCACTTGGACTATCTACGTTACCTAGCAGGTACTTGGATTATCTAGGTTAACTAGCGAGCACTTGGACTATCTAGGTTAACTAACGGGCACTTGGACTATGTAAGTTCCCTAGCAGGCACTTGGACTATGTGGGTTTCCTAGTGGGTATTTGGACTATCTAGGTTACCTAACTGGTACTTGGACTATGTAGGTTCCCTAGCGGGCACTTGGATTATGTGAGTTCCCTATCGGGCACTTGGACTATGTAGGTTACTAGCGGGCATTTGGACTATGTAGGTTACCTAACGTGCATTTGGACTATGTAGGTTCCGTATCGGGCACTTGGACAATGTTGGTTAACTAGCGGGCACTAGGACTATGTAGGTTACCTAGCGGGCACTTGGACTATCTAGTTTAGGTAATGGGCACTTGGACTATCTAGGATACCTAGTGGGAACTTGGACTATGTAGGTTAATTAGCGGACACTTGGCCGAACTAGGTTAACGAGCGGGCCCTTGGACTATGTAGGTTACCTAGGGGGCACTTGGACTATCTAGGTTAGCTAACAGGAACTTGGACTATCTAGGATACCTAGCGGGCACTTGGAGTATGTAGGTCAACTAGCGGGCCCTTGGACTATCTAGGTTAGCTAACGGGCACTTGGACTATCTAGGTTACCTAACGGGACCTCTGATTATGTAGGTTCCCTAGCGGGCACTTAGACTATGTAGTTTTCCTTGCGGGCATTTGGACTATGTAGGTTACCTAGCGAGCACTTGGACTATGTAGGTTCCCTAACGGGCACTTTGACTATGTAGGTTCGCTAGCGGTCAAGTGGACTATGTAGGCTCCCTAGAAGGCACTTGAACTATGTAGGTTATCTATAGCGCACTTTGACTATGTAGGTTATCTAGCGGGCACTTGGATTATCCAGGTTACGAAGCGGGAACTTGGACTATGTAGGTTACCTAGAGGACACTTGAACGATCTAGGTTAACAAGCGGACTCTTGGACTATCTAGGTTTACTAGCGGGTACTTGGACTATCTAGGTTAACTAGAGGGCACTTGGACTATGTAGGTTACCAAACGGGCACGTGGACTATCTAGGTTAACGAACGGACACTTGGACTATGTAGGTAACCTAGCGGGAACTTGGACTGTCTAGGTTACATAGCGGGCACTTGGACTATCTAGGTTAATGAACGGGCACTTGGACTATGTTGGTTAGCTAACAGGCACTTTGACTATCTAGGTTACCTAGCAGGCACTTGGACTATGAAGGTTACCTAGCGGACACTTGGACGATCTAGGTTTACTAGCGGACACTTGGACTATCTAGGTTAACTAGCGGGCACTTGGACTATGTAGGTTACCTAGCGGGCACATGGACTATGTAGGTTACCTAGCGGGCACTTGGACTATCTAGGTTACCTAGCGGGCACTTGGACTATGTAGGTTAACTAGAAGGTACTTGGACTATCAAGGTTACCTAGCGGGCTCTTTGACTATGTAGGTTACCAGCGGGCACTTGGACTATCTAGGTTAACTAGCGTGCCCTTGGACGATCTAGGTTAACTAGCGTGCACTTGGACTGTCTAGGTTACCTAGCGGGCACTTGGACTATCTAGGTTAACGAACGGGCACTTTGACTATGTAGGTTAACTAGCGGACACTTGGAACATCTAGGTTAGCTAACGGGCAATTGGACTATCAAAGTTACCTAATGGGCACTTGGATTATGTAGGTTACCTAGCGGACACTTGGACTATCTAGGTTACCTAGCAGGCACTTTGACTATCTAGGTTAACTAACGGGCACTTGGACTATGTAGGTTGACTAGGGAAAACTTGGACTATATAGGTAACCTAGCGGGCGCTTGGACTATGTACGTTCCCTAGCGGGTACTTGGACTGTCTAGGTTAACTAGCGGGCACTTGGAGTATGTAGTTTACCTAGCAGGCACTTGGACTATGGAGGTTAACTAGCGGGAACTTGGACTATCTAGGTTAGCTAGCGGGCACTTGGACTATGTACGTTCCCTAGCGGGCACTTGGGCTATCTACGTTACCGAGCGGGCACTTGGACTATGTAGGTTAACGAACGGGCACTTGGAATATGTAGGTAACCTAGTGGTCACTTGGACTGTCTAGGTTACCTAGCGGGCACTTGGACTATCTAGGTTACCTAGCGGGCCCTTGGTCTATGTAGGTTAACTAGCAGGCCCTTGGAGTATGTAAGTTAACTAGAGGGCACTTGGACGATCCTAGTTAACTAGCGGGACTTGGACTATCTAGGTTAACTAGCGGGCACTTGGACTATCTAGGTTAACTAGCGGGCACTTGGACTATGTAGGTAACCTAGCGGACACTTGGACTGTCTAGGTTACCTAGCGGGCACTTTGACTGTCTAGGTTAACTAGCAGACCTTGGACTATGCAGGTTACCTAGCGAGCACTTGGACTATGTAGGTTCCCTAACGGGAATTTGGACTATATTGGTTACCTAGCGGGCACTTGGATTATGTAGGTTGCCTAGCAGGCACTTGGACTATGTAGGTTAACTAGCGGGCACTTGGATTATCTAGGTTAACTAACAGGCACTTGGACTGTGTATGTTCCAGAGCGGGCAATTGGACTATGTAGGTTCCCTAGCGGGCACTTGGACTATCTAGGTTCCCTAAAGGGCACTTGGACTATCTAGGTTACCGAACGGGCACTTGGACTATGTAGGTTAGGTAACGAGCACTTCTACTATCTAGGTTAACTAGTGGGAATTTGGAATATGTAGGTTACCTATCGGACACTTTGACTATCTTGGTTACCTAGCGGGTACTTGGACTATGTAGGTTAATTAGCAGACACTTGGACGAACTAGGTTAACGAGCGGGCCCTTGGACTATGTAGGTTACCTAGCGGGCACTTGGACTATCTAGGTTAGCTAACAGGAACTTGGACTATCTAGGTTACCTAGCGGGCACTTGGACTATGTAGGTTACCTAACGGGCACTTGGACAATGCAGGTAACCTAGCGGGCACTTGGACTGTCTAGGTTACATAGCGGGCACTTGGACTATCTAGGTTAACGAACGGGCATTCGGACTATGTAGGTTGCCGAGCGGGCACTTGGACGATCTAGGTTAGGTAACGGGCCCTTGACTATCTAGGTTACCTAGCGGGAACTTTGACCATGTAGGTTGCCTAGCTGGCATTTGGACTATCTAGGTTACCTAACGGGCACTTGGACTTTGTAGGTTTACTAGCGGACACTTGGACAATCTAGGTTAACTAGTGGGAACATGGAATATGTAGGTTAACTAAGGGGCCCTTCGACTATGTAGGTTAACTAGCGGGCACTTGGACTATCTAGGTTACCTAGCGGGCACTTGGTCTATCCAGGTTACGAAGCGGGCACTTGGACTATGTAGGTTACGAAACGGGCACTTGGACTATCTAGGTTAACGAACGGACACTTGGACTATGTAGTTAACCTAGCGGGAACTTGGACTGTCTAGGTTACATAGCGGGCACTTGGACTATCTAGGTTAACGAACGGGCACTTGGACTATGTATGTTAGCTAACAGGCACTTAGACTATCTAGGTTACCTAGCAGGCACTTGGACTATGTAGGTTACCTAGCGGACAATTGGACAATCTAGGTTAACTAGCGGGAACTTGGAATATGTAGATTAACTAAGGGGCCCTTCGACTATGTAAGTTAACTAGCGGGCACTTGGACTATCTAGGTTACCTAGCGGGCACTTTGTCTATGTACAAACCCTAGCGGTCACTTGGACTATCTGGGTTACCTATCGGGCACTTGGAATATGTACGTCCCCTAGTGGGCACTTGGACTATCTAGGTTAACTAACGGGCACTAGGACTATCTAGGTTAACAAACGGGCACTTGGTCTATCTAGGTTACCTAGCGGGCACATGGACAATGTAGGTCAACTAGCGGGGCCTTGGACTATCTAGGTTAGTTAACGGGCATATGGATTATGTAGGTTAACTAGCGGACAGTTGGACGATCTAGGTTAACTAGCGGGCCCTATCACTATGTAGGTTATCTAGCGGGCCTTTGGACTATGTAGGTAACCTAGCGGGCACTTGGACTATCTAGGTTACCTAGCGGGCACTTGGACTATGTAGGTTAACTAGAAGGCACTTGGACTATCAAGGTTACCTAGCGGGCTCTTGGACTATGTAGGTTAACGAACGGGCACTTGGACTATGTAGGTAACCTAGTGGTCAATTGGACTGTCTAGGTTACCTAGCGGGCATTTGGACTATGTAAGTTAACTAGCGGGCACTTGGACTATCTAGGTTAACTAGCGGGCCCTTCGTCTATGTAGGTTAACTAGCAGGCCCTTGGACAATGTAAGTTAACTAGAGGGCACTTGGATGATCCTGGTTAACTAGCGGGCACTTGGACTGTCTAGGTTAACAAGCGGGCACTTGGACTATCTAGGTTAACTAGTGGGCACCTGGACTATGTAGGTTCCCTAGCGGGCACTTGGACTATCTAGGTTACCTAAAGGGCACTTGGACTATGTAGGTTACATAGCGGAAAATTGGACAATCTAGGTTTACTAGCGTGCACTTGGACTATGTAGGTTAACTAGCGGACACTTGAACTATGTAGGTTACCTAGCGGGCACTTGGACTATGTAGATTAACTAGCAGGCCCTTGGACTATCTAGGTTACCTAGCAGGCACTTGGACTATGTAGGTTAACTAGCGGGCACTTGCACTCTCTAGGTTACCTAGCGGGTACTTGGACTATGTACATTCCTTAGCGGGCACTTGGACTATCTATGTTAACTAGCGGGCACGTGGACTATGTAGGTTACCTAGCAGACCCTTGCACTATGTAGGTTACCTAGCGGGCACTTGGACTATGTAGGTTAACTAGAGGACACTTGGACGATCTAGTTTAACAAGTGGGCCCTGGGACTATGTAGGTTAACTAGCGGGCACTTGGATTATCTACGTTACCTGGCGGGCACTTGAACTATGTAGGTTAACTAGTGGGCCCTTAGACTATCTTGGTTAGCTAACGGTCAATTGGACTATGTAGGTTAATTAGCGGGTACTTGGACTATGTAGGTTCCCTAGCGGGCATTTAGACTATATAGATTACCTAGCGGGCACTTGGACTTTGTAGGTTACCTAGCGGGCACTTGGATTATCTAGGTTACCTAGCGGGCACTTGGATGATACAGGTTCCCTAGCCAGCACTAAGACTATTGGTTCCCTAAAGGGTACTTGGACTATGTAGGTTCCATAGCGGGCACTTGGACTATGTAGGTTCCCTATCGGGCACTTGGACTATATAGGTTTCTATCGGGCACTTAGACTATGTAGGTTAACTAGCGGGCACATGGACTATCTAGGTTACCTAGCGGGCACTTGTTCTATGTACATACCCTAGCGGGCACTTGGACTATGTATGTCCCCTAGAGGGCACTTGGACTATCTAGGTTAACTAAAGGGCACTAGGACTATCTAGTTTAAGTAGCGGGCACTAGGTCTATCTAGGTTACATAGCCGCCACGTGGACTATCTAGGTTAGCTAACAGGCACTTGGACTATCTATGATCCCTAGCGGGCACTTGTACTATCTATTTTACCTAGCTGGCACTTGGACAATGTAGGTCAACTAGCCGGCCCTTGGACTATCTAGGTTAGCTAACGGGCACTTGGACTATCTAGGTTCCCTAACGGGCACTTGGACTATGTAGGTTCCCTAGCGGTCACGTGGACTATGTAGGCTCCCTAGAAGGCACTTGGACTATGTAGGTTACCTATCGGGCACTTTGACTATGTAGGTTAACTAGCGGGCACTTGGACTATCCAGGTTACGAAGCGGGCACTTGGACTATGTAGGTTACCAAAAGGGCACTTGGACTATCTAGGTTAACGAATGGACACTTGGACTATATAGGTAACCTAGCGGGCACTTGGACTGTCTAGGTTACATAGCGGGCAATTGGCCTATCTAGGTTAACGAAAGGGCACTTGGACTATGTAGGTTAGCTAACAGGCACTTAGACTATCTAGGTTACCTAGCAGGCACTTGGACTATGTAGGTTACCTAGAGGACACTTGGACTATCTAGGTTAACTAGCGGGCCCTTGGACTATCTAGGTTACGTAGCGGGCACTTGGACTATCTAGGTTAACTAGCGGGCACTTGGACTATCTAGGTTACCTAGCGGGCACTTGGACTATGTAGGTTAACTAGAAGGCACTTGGATTATCAAGGTTACCTAGCGGGCTCTTGGACTATGTAAGTTACCTAGCGGGCACTTGGACTGTCTAGGTTACCTAGCGGGCACTTGGACTATCTACGTTAACGAACGGGTACTTGGACTATGTTGGTTAACTAGCGGACACTTGTACAATCTAGGTTAGCTAACGGGCAATTGGACTATCAAGGTTACCTAACGGGCACTTGGACTATGTAGGTTACCTAGCAGGCACTTTGACTATCTAGGTTAACTAACGGGCACTGGGACTATGTAGGTTGGCTAGCGAGCACTTGGACTATGTAGGTTCCCAAGCGGGCGCTTGGACTATGTAGGTTCCCTAGCGGGTACTTGGACTGTCTACGTTAACTAGCGGGCAATTGGACTGTCTAGGTTACCTAGTGGGCACTTGGACTATGTAGTTTAACTAGTAGGCACTTGGACTATGTAGGTTAACTAGCGGGCACTTGGACTATCTAGGTTACCTAGCGGGCACTTTGACTATGTACGTTCCCTAGCGGGCACTTGGGCTATCTACGTTACCTAGCGGGCACTTGGACTATGTAGGTTAACGAACGGGCACTTGGACTATGTAGGTAACCTAGTGGTCACTTGGACTGTCTAGGTTACCTAGCGGGCATTTGGACTATGTAGGTTAACTAGCGGGCACTTGGACTATCTAGGTTAACTAGCGGGCCCTTCGTCTATGTATGTTAACTAGCAGGCCCTTGGACAATGTAAGTTAACTAGAGGGCACTTGGATGATCCTGGTTAACTAGCGGGCACTTGGACTGTCTAGGTTAACTAGCGGGCACTTGGACTATCTAGGTTAACTAGTGGGCACTTGGACTATGTAGGTTCCTAGCGGGCATTTGGACTATATAGGTTACCTAGCGGGCACTTGGACTATCTAGGTTCCCTAGCGGGCACTTGGACTATCTAGGATCCCTAAAGGGCACTTGGACTATGTAGGTTACCTAGCGGACAATTGGACAATCTAGGTTAACTAGCGTGCACTTGGACTATGTAGGTTAACTAGCGGACACTTGAACTATGTAGGTTACCTAGCGGGCACTTGGACTATGTAGGTTAACTAGCGGGCACTTGCACTCTCTAGGTTACCTAGCGGGTACTTGGACTATGTACCCTCCTTAGCGGGCACTTGGACTATCTATGTTAACTAGCGGGCACGTGGACTATGTAGGTTACCTAGCGGACCCTTGCACTATGTAGGTTACCTAGCGGGCACTTGGACTATGTAGGTTAACTAGAGGACACTTGGACGATCTAGGTTAACAAGTGGGCCCTTGGACTATGTAGGTTAACTAGCCGGCACTTGGACGATCTAGGTTAACTAGCGGGCACTTGGACGATCTAGGTTAACCAGCGGGCACTTGGACTATCAAAGTTAACAAGCGAGCCCTTGGACTATGTAGGTTAACTAGTGGGCCCTTGGACTATCTAGGTTACCTAGATAGCACTTGGACTATCTAGGTTCCCTAGCGGGCATTTGGACTATGTAGGTTCCATAGCGAGCACTTGGACTATGTAGGTTCCCTATCGGGTACTTGGACTATGTAGGTTTCTATCGGGCACTTGGACTATGTAGGTTAACTAGCGGGCACTTGGACATCTAGGTTACCTAGCGGGCACATGGTCTATGTACAAACCCTAGCGGGCACTTGGACTATCTGGGATACCTAGCGGGCACTTGTACTATCTAGGTTACCTAGCTGGCACTTGGACTGTGTAGGTCAAGTAGCGGGCCCTTGGACTATCTAGGTTAGCTAACGGGCACTTGGACTATCTAGGTTACCTAGCGGGCACTTGGACTATGTAGGTCAACTAGCGGGCCCTTGGACTATCTAGGTTAGTTAACGGGCATATGGATTATGTAGGTTAACTAGCGGACACTTGGACGATCTAGGTTAACTAGCGGGCCCTATCACTATGTAGGTTATCTAGCGGGCCTTTGGACTATGTAGGTTAACTAGCGGGCACTTGGATTATCTACGTTACCTGGCGGGCACTTGAACTATGTAGGTTAACTAGTGGGCCCTTAGACTATCTTGGTTAGCTAACGGTCCATTGGACTATGTAGGTTAATTAGCGGGTACTTGGACTATGTAGGTTCCCTAGCGGGCATTTGGACTATATAGATTACCTAGCGGGCACTTGGACTTTGTAGGTTACCTAGCGGGCACTTGGATTATCTAGGTTACCTAGCGGGCACTTGGATGATACAGGTTCCCTAGCCAGCACTAAGACTACTGGTTCCCTAAAGGGTACTTGGACTATGTAGGTTCCATAGCGGGCACTTGGACTATGTAGGTTCCCTATCGGGCACTTGGACTATATAGGTTTCTATCGGGCACTTAGACTATGTAGGTTAACTAGCGGGCACATGGACTATCTAGGTTACCTAGCGGGCACTTGTTCTATGTACATACCCTAGCGGGCACTTGGACTATGTATGTCCCCTAGAGGGCACTTGGACTATCTAGGTTAACTAAAGGGCACTAGGACTATCTAGTTTAAGTAGCGGGCACTAGGTCTATCTAGGTTACATAGCCGCCACTTGGACTATCTAGGTTAGCTAACAGGCACTTGGACTATCTATGATCCCTAGCGGGCACTTGTACTATCTAGGTTACCTAGCTGGCACTTGGACTATGTAGGTCAACTAGCGGGCCCTTGGACTATCTAGGTTAGCTAACGGGCACTTGGACTATCTAGGTTACCTAACGGGCACTTGGATTATGTAGGTTCCCTAGCGGGCACTTAGACTATGTAGGTTTCCTTGCGGGCATTTGGACTATGTAGGTTACCTAGCGAGCACTTGGACTATATAGGTTCCCTAACGGGCACTTGGACTATGTAGGTTCCCTAGCGGTCACGTGGACTATGTAGGCTCCCTAGAAGGCACTTGGACTATGTAGGTTACCTATCGGGCACTTTGACTATGTAGGTTAACTAGCGGGCACTTGGACTATCCAGGTTACGAAGCGGGCACTTGGACTATGTAGGTTACCAAAAGGGCACTTGGACTATCTAGGTTAACGAATGGACACTTGGACTATATAGGTAACCTAGCGGGCACTTGGACTGTCTAGGTTACATAGCGGGCAATTGGCCTATCTAGGTTAACGAAAGGGCACTTGGACTATGTATGTTAGCGAACAGGCACTTAGACTATCTAGGTTACCTAGCAGGCACTTGGACTATGTAGGTTACCTAGCGGACAATTGGACGATCTAGGTTAACTAGCGGGAACTTGGAATATGTAGATTAACTAAGGGGCCCTTCGATTATGTAGGTTAACTAGCGGGCACTTGGACTATCTAGGTTACCTAGCGGGCACTTTGCCTATGTACAAACCCTAGCGGTCACTTGGACTATCTGGGTTACCTAGCGGGCACTTGGAATATGTACGTCCCCTAGTGGGCACTTGGACTATCTAGGTTAACTAACGGGCACTAGGACTATCTAGGTTAACAAACGGGCACTTGGTCTATCTAGGTTACCTAGCGGGCACTTGGATTATGTAGGTCAACTAGCGGGCCCTTGGACTATCTAGGTTAGTTAACGGGCATATGGATTATGTAGGTTAACTAGCGGACACTTGGACGATCTAGGTTAACTAGCGGGCCCTATCACTATGTATGTTATCTAGCGGACCTTTGGACTATGTAGGTTAACTAGCGGGCACTTGGATTATCTACGTTACCTGGCGGGCACTTGAACTATGTAGGTTAACTAGTGGGCCCTTAGACTATCTTGGTTAGCTAACGGTCATTTGGACTATGTAGGTTAATTAGCGGGTACTTGGACTATGTAGGTTCCCTAGCGGGCATTTGGACTATATAGATTACCTAGCGGGCACTTGGACTTTGTAGGTTACCTAGCGGGCACTTGGATTATCTAGGTTACCTAGCGGGCACTTGGATGATACAGGTTCCCTAGCCAGCACTAAGACTATTGGTTCCCTAAAGGGTACTTGGACTATGTAGGTTCCATAGCGGGCACTTGGACTATGTAGGTTCCCTATCGGGCACTTGGACTATATAGTTTTCTATCGGGCACTTAGACTATGTAGGTTAACTAGCGGGCACATGGACTATCTAGGTTACCTAGCGGGCACTTGTTCTATGTACATACCCTAGCGGGCACTTGGACTATGTATGTCTCCTAGAGGGCACTTGGACTATCTAGGTTAACTAAAGGGCACTAGGACTATCTAGTTTAAGTAGCGGGCACTAGGTCTATCTAGGTTACATAGCCGCCACTTGGACTATCTAGGTTAGCTAACAGGCACTTGGACTATCTATGATCCCTAGCGGGCACTTGTACTATCTAGGTTACCTAGCTGGCACTTGGACTATGTAGGTCAACTAGCGGGCCCTTGGACTATCTAGGTTAGCTAACGGGCACTTGGACTATCTAGGTTACCTAACGGGCACTTGGATTATGTAGGTTCCCTAGCGGGCACTTAGACTATGTAGGTTTCCTTGCGAGCATTTGGACTATGTAGGTTACCTAGCGAGCACTTGGACTATATAGGTTCCCTAACGGGCACTTGGACTATGTAGGTTCCCTAGCGGTCACGTGGACTATGTAGGCTCCCTAGAAGGCACTTGGACTATGTAGGTTACCTATCGGGCACTTTGACTATGTAGGTTAACTAGCGGGCACTTGGACTATCCAGGTTACGAAGCGGGCACTTGGACTATGTAGGTTACCAAAAGGGCACATGGACTATCTAGGTTAACGAATGGACACTTGGACTATATAGGTAACCTAGCGGGCACTTGGACTGTCTAGGTTACATAGCGGGCAATTGGCCTATCTAGGTTAACGAAAGGGCACTTGGACTATGTATGTTAGCTAACAGGCACTTAGACTATCTAGGTTACCTAGCAGGCACTTGGACTATGTAGGTTACCTAGCGGACAATTGGACGATCTAGGTTAACTAGCGGGAACTTGGAATATGTAGATTAACTAAGGGGCCCTTCGATTATGTAGGTTAACTAGCGGGCACTTGGACTATCTAGGTTACCTAGCGGGCACTTTGTCTATGTACAAACCCTAGCGGTCACTTGGACTATCTGGGTTACCTAGCGGGCACTTGGAATATGTACGTCCCCTAGTGGGCACTTGGACTATCTAGGTTAACTAACGGGCACTAGGACTATCTAGGTTAACAAACGGGCACTTGGTCTATCTAGGTTACCTAGCGGGCACTTGGACTATGTAGGTCAACTAGCGGGCCCTTGGACTATGTAGGTTACCTAGCGGGCACTTGGACTGTCTAGGTTACCTAGCGGGCACTTGGACTATCTACGTTAACGAACGGGTACTTGGACTATGTTGGTTAACTAGCGGACACTTGTACAATCTAGGTTAGCTAACGGGCAATTGGACTATCAAGGTTACCTAAAGGGCACTTGGACTATGTAGGTTACCTAGCGGGCACTTGGACTGTCTAGGTTACCTAGCGGGCACTTGGACTATCTACGTTAACGAACGGGTACTTGGACTATGTTGGTTAACTAGCGGACACTTGTACAATCTAGGTTAGCTAACGGGCAATTGGACTATCAAGGTTACCTAAAGGGCACTTGGACTATGTAGGTTACCTAGCAGGCACTTTGACTATCTAGGTTAACTAACGGGCACTGGGACTATGTAGGTTGGCTAGCGAGCACTTGGACTATGTAGGTTCCCAAGCGTGCGCTTGGACTATGTAGGTTACCTAGCGGGTACTTGGACTGTCTACGTTAACTAGCGGGCAATTGGACTGTCTAGGTTACCTAGTGGGCACTTGGACTATGTAGTTTAACTAGCAGGCACTTGGACATTGTAGGTTAACTAGCGGGCACTTGGACTATCTAGGTTACCTAGCGGGCACTTGGACTATGTACGTTCCCTAGCGGGCACTTGGGCTATCTACGTTACCTAGCGGGCACTTGGACTATGTAGGTTAACGAACGGGCACTTGGACTATGTAGGTAACCTAGTGGTCACTTGGACTGTCTAGGTTACCTAGCGGGCATTTGGACTATGTAGGTTAACTAGCGGGCACTTAGACTATCTAGGTTAACTAGCGGGCCCTTCGTCTATGTATGTTAACTAGCAGGCCCTTGGACAATGTAAGTTAACTAGAGGGCACTTGGATGATCCTGGTTAACTAGCGGGCACTTGGACTGTCTAGGTTAACTAGCGGGCACTTGGACTATCTAGGTTAACTAGTGGGCACTTGGACTATGTAGGTTCCTAGCGGGCATTTGGACTATATAGGTTACCTAGCGGGCACTTGGACTATCTAGGTTCCCTAGCGGGCACTTGGACTATCTAGGATCCCTAAAGGGCACTTGGACTATGTAGGTTACCTAGCGGACAATTGGACAATCTAGGTTAACAAGCGTGCACTTGGACTATGTAGGTTAACTAGCGGACACTTGAACTATGTAGGTTACCTAGCGGGCACTTGGACTATGTAGGTTAACTAGCGGGCACTTGCACTCTCTAGGTTACCTAGCGGGTACTTGGACTATGTACCTTCCTAAGCGGGCACTTGGACTATCTATGTTAACTAGCGGGCACGTGGACTATGTAGGTTACCTAGCGGAACCTTGCACTATGTAGGTTACCTAGCGGGCACTTGGACTATGTAGGTTAACTAGAGGACACTTGGACGATCTAGGTTAACAAGTGGGCCCTTGGACTATGTAGGTTAACTAGCGGGCACTTGGACGATCTAGGTTAACCAGCGGGCACTTGGACTATCAAAGTTAACAAGCGAGCCCTTGGACTATGTAGGTTAACTAGCGGGCCCTTGGACTATCTAGGTTACCTAGATAGCACTTGGACTATCTAGGTTCCCTAGCGGGCATTTGGACTATGTAGGTTCCATAGCGAGCACTTGGACTATGTAGGTTCCCTATCGGGTACTTGGACTATGTAGGTTTCTATCGGGCACTTGGACTATGTAGGTTAACTAGCGGGCACTTGGACATCTCGGTTACCTAGCGGGCACATGGTCTATGTACAAACCCTAGCGGGCACTTGGACTATCTGGGATACCTAGCGGGCACTTGTACTATCTAGGTTACCTAGCTGGCACTTGGACTGTGTAGGTCAAGTAGCGGGCCCTTGGACTATCTAGGTTAGCTAACGGGCACTTGGACTATCTAGGTTACCTAGCGGGCACTTGGACTATGTAGGTCAACTAGCGGGCCCTTGGACTATCTAGGTTAGTTAACGGGCATATGGATTATGTAGGTTAACTAGCGGACACTTGGACGATCTAGGTTAACTAGCGGGCCCTATCACTATGTAGGTTATCTAGCGGGCCTTTGGACTATGTAGGTTAACTAGCGGGCACTTGGATTATCTACGTTACCTGGCGGGCACTTGAACTATGTAGGTTAACTAGTGGGCCCTTAGACTATCTTGGTTAGCTAACGGTCAATTGGACTATGTAGGTTAATTAGCGGGTACTTGGACTATGTAGGTTCCCTAGCGGGCATTTGGACTATATAGATTACCTAGCGGGCACTTGGACTTTGTAGGTTACCTAGCGGGCACTTGGATTATCTAGGTTACCTAGCGGGCACTTGGACTATCAAAGTTAACAAGCGAGCCCTTGGACTATGTAGGTTAACTAGCGGGCCCTTGGACTATCTAGGTTACCTAGATAGCACTTGGACTATCTAGGTTCCCTAGCGGGCATTTGGACTATGTAGGTTCCATAGCGAGACCTTGGACTATGTAGGTTCCCTATCGGGTACTTGGACTATGTAGGTTTCTATCGGGCACTTGGACTATGTAGGTTAACTAGCGGGCACTTGGACATCTAGGTTACCTAGCGGGCACATGGTCTATGTACAAACCCTAGCGGGCACTTGGACTATCTGGGATACCTAGCGGGCACTTGTACTATCTAGGTTACCTAGCTGGCACTTGGACTGTGTAGGTCAAGTAGCGGGCCCTTGGACTATCTAGGTTAGCTAACGGGCACTTGGACTATCTAGGTTACCTAGCGGGCACTTGGACTATGTAGGTCAACTAGCGGGCCCTTGGACTATCTAGGTTAGTTAACGGGCATATGGATTATGTAGGTTAACTAGCGGACACTTGGACGATCTAGGTTAACTAGCGGGCCCTATCACTATGTAGGTTATCCAGCGGGCCTTTGGACTATGTAGGTTAACTAGCGGGCACTTGGATTATCTACGTTACCTGGCGGGCACTTGAACTATGTAGGTTAACTAGTGGGCCCTTAGACTATCTTGGTTAGCTAACGGTCAATTGGACTATGTAGGTTAATTAGCGGGTACTTGGACTATGTAGGTTCCCTAGCGGGCATTTGGACTATATAGATTACCTAGCGGGCACTTGGACTTTGTAGGTTACCTAGCGGGCACTTGGATTATCTAGGTTACCTAGCGGGCACTTGGATGATACAGGTTCCCTAGCCAGCACTAAGACTATTGGTTCCCTAAAGGGTACTTGGACTATGTAGGTTCCATAGCGGGCACTTGGACTATGTAGGTTCCCTATCGGGCACTTGGACTATATAGGTTTCTATCGGGCACTTAGACTATGTAGGTTAACTAGCGGGCACATGGACTATCTAGGTTACCTAGAGGGCACTTGTTCTATGTACATACCCTAGCGGGCACTTGGACTATGTATGTCCCCTAGAGGGCACTTGGACTATCTAGGTTAACTAAAGGGCACTAGGACTATCTAGTTTAAGTAGCGGGCACTAGGTCTATCTAGGTTACATAGCCGCCACTTGGACTATCTATGTTAGCTAACAGGCACTTGGACTATCTATGATCCCTAGCGGGCACTTGTACTATCTAGGTTACCTAGCTGGCACTTGGACTATGTAGGTCAACTAGCGGGCCCTTGGACTGTCTAGGTTAGCTAACGGGCACTTGGACTATCTAGGTTACCTAACGGGCACTTGGATTATGTAGGTTCCCTAGCGGGCACTTAGACTATGTAGGTTTCCTTGCGGGCATTTGGACTATGTAGGTTACCTAGCGAGCACTTGGACTATATAGGTTCCCTAACGGGCACTTGGACTATGTAGGTTCCCTAGCGGTCACGTGGACTATGTAGGCTCCCTAGAAGGCACTTGGACTATGTAGGTTACCTATCGGGCACTTTGACTATGTAGGTTAACTAGCGGGCACTTGGACTATCCAGGTTACGAAGCGGGCACTTGGACCATGTAGGTTACCAAAAGGGCACTTGGACTATCTAGGTTAACGAATGGACACTTGGACTATATAGGTAACCTAGCGGGCACTTGGACTGTCTAGGTTACATAGCGGGCAATTGGCCTATCTAGGTTAACGAAAGGGCACTTGGACTATGTATGTTAGCTAACAGGCACTTAGACTATCTAGGTTACCTAGCAGGCACTTGGACTATGTAGGTTACCTAGCGGACAATTGGACGATCTAGGTTAACTAGCGGGAACTTGGAATATGTAGATTAACTAAGGGGCCCTTCGATTATGTAGGTTAACTAGCGGGCACTTGGACTATCTAGGTTACCTAGCGGGCACTTTGTCTATGTACAAACCCTAGCGGTCACTTGGACTATCTGGGTTACCTAGCGGGCACTTGGAATATGTACGTCCCCTTGTGGGCACTTGGACTATCTAGGTTAACTAACGGGCACTAGGACTATCTAGGTTAACAAACGGGCACTTGGTCTATCTAGGTTACCTAGCGGGCACTTGGATTATGTAGGTCAACTAGCGGGCCCTTGGACTATCTAGGTTAGTTAACGGGCATATGGATTATGTAGGTTAACTAGCGGACACTTGGACGATCTAGGTTAACTAGCGGGCCCTATCACTATGTATGTTATCTAGCGGACCTTTGGACTATGTAGGTTAACTAGCGGGCACTTGGATTATCTACGTTACCTGGCGGGCACTTGAACTATGTAGGTTAACTAGTGGGCCCTTAGACTATCTTGGTTAGCTAACGGTCATTTGGACTATGTAGGTTAATTAGCGGGTACTTGGACTATGTAGGTTCCCTAGCGGGCATTTGGACTATATAGATTACCTAGCGGGCACTTGGACTTTGTAGGTTACCTAGCGGGCACTTGGATTATCTAGGTTACCTAGCGGGCACTTGGATGATACAGGTTCCCTAGCCAGCACTAAGACTATTGGTTCCCTAAAGGGTACTTGGACTATGTAGGTTCCATAGCGGGCACTTGGACTATGTAGGTTCCCTATCGGGCACTTGGACTATGTAGGTTCCCTATCGGGCACTTGGACTATATAGGTTTCTATCGGGCACTTAGACTATGTAGGTTAACTAGCGGGCACATGGACTATCTAGGTTACCTAGCGGGCACTTGTTCTATGTACATACCCTAGCGGGCACTTGGACTATGTATGTCCCCTAGAGGGCACTTGGACTATCTAGGTTAACTAAAGGGCACTAGGACTATCTAGTTTAAGTAGCGGGCACTAGGTCTATCTAGGTTACATAGCCGCCACTTGGACTATCTAGGTTAGCTAACAGGCACTTGGACTATCTATGATCCCTAGCGGGCACTTGTACTATCTAGGTTACCTAGCTGGCACTTGGACTATGTAGGTCAACTAGCGGGCCCTTGGACTATCTAGGTTAGCTAACGGGCACTTGGACTATCTAGGTTACCTAACGGGCACTTGGATTATGTAGGTTCCCTAGCGGGCACTTAGACTATGTAGGTTTCCTTGCGGGCATTTGGACTATGTAGGTTACCTAGCGAGCACTTGGACTATATAGGTTCCCTAACGGGCACTTGGACTATGTAGGTTCCCTAGCGGTCACGTGGACTATGTAGGCTCCCTAGAAGGCACTTGGACTATGTAGGTTACCTATCGGGCACTTTGACTATGTAGGTTAACTAGCGGGCACTTGGACTATCCAGGTTACGAAGCGGGCACTTGGACTATGTAGGTTACCAAAAGGGCACTTGGACTATCTAGGTTAACGAATGGACACTTGGACTATATAGGTAACCTAGCGGGCACTTGGACT
This sequence comes from Tenrec ecaudatus, assembly GCF_050624435.1. Classification (NCBI taxonomy): domain Eukaryota; kingdom Metazoa; phylum Chordata; class Mammalia; order Afrosoricida; family Tenrecidae; genus Tenrec; species Tenrec ecaudatus. Next base: position 120,509 of record NW_027459343.1, on the reverse strand, counting down.
GTCTAGGTTACATAGCGGGCAATTGGCCTATCTAGGTTAACGAAAGGGCACTTGGACTATGTATGTTAGCTAACAGGCACTTAGACTATCTAGGTTACCTAGCAGGCACTTGGACTATGTAGGTTACCTAGCGGACAATTGGACGATCTAGGTTAACTAGCGGGAACTTGGAATATGTAGATTAACTAAGGGGCCCTTCGATTATGTAGGTTAACTAGCGGGCACTTGGACTATCTAGGTTACCTAGCGGGCACTTTGTCTATGTACAAACCCTAGCGGTCACTTGGACTATCTGGGTTACCTAGCGGGCACTTGGAATATGTACGTCCCCTAGTGGGCACTTGGACTATCTAGGTTAACTAACGGGCACTAGGACTATCTAGGTTAACAAACGGGCACTTGGTCTATCTAGGTTACCTAGCGGGCACTTGGACTATGTAGGTCAACTAGCGGGCCCTTGGACTATCTAGGTTAGTTAACGGGCATATGGATTATGTAGGTTAACTAGCGGACCCTTGGACGATCTAGGTTAACTAGCGGGCCCTATCACTATGTATGTTATCTAGCGGGCCTTTGGACTATGTAGGTTAACTAGCGGGCACTTGGATTATCTACGTTACCTGGCGGGCACTTGAACTATGTAGGTTAACTAGTGGGCCCTTAGACTATCTTGGTTAGCTAACGGTCAATTCTACTATGTAGGTTAATTAGCGGGTACTTGGACTATGTCGGTTCCCTAGCGGGCATTTGGACTATATAGATTACCTATCGGGCACTTGGACTTTGTAGGTTACCTAGCGGGCACTTGGATTATCTAGGTTACCTAGCGGGCACTTGGATGATACAGGTTCCCTAGCCAGCACTAAGACTATTGGTTCCCTAAAGGGTACTTGGACTATGTAGGTTCCATAGCGGGCACTTGGACTATGTAGGTTCCCTATCGGGCACTTAGACTATGTAGGTTAACTAGCGGGCACATGGACTATCTAGGTTACCTAGCGAGCACTTGTTCTATGTACATACCCTAGCGGGCACTTGGACTATGTATGTCCCCTAGAGGGCACTTGGACTATCTAGGTTAACTAAAGGGCACTAGGACTATCTAGTTTAAGTAGCGGGCACTAGGTCTATCTAGGTTACATAGCCGCCACTTGGACTATCTAGGTTAGCTAACAGGCACTTGGACTATCTATGATCCCTAGCGGGCACTTGTACTATCTAGGTTACCTAGCTGGCACTTGGACTATGTAGGTCAACTAGCGGGCCCTTGGACTATCTAGGTTAGCTAACGGGCACTTGGACTATCTAGGTTACCTTACGGGCACTTGGATTATGTAGGTTCCCTAGCGGGCACTTAGACTATGTAGGTTTCCTTGCGGGCATTTGGACTATGTAGGTTACCTAGCGAGCACTTGGACTATATAGGTTCCCTAACGGGCACTTGGACTATGTAGGTTCCCTAGCGGTCACGTGGACTATGTAGGCTCCCTAGAAGGCACTTGGACTATGTAGGTTACCTATCGGGCACTTTGACTATGTAGGTTAACTAGCGGGCACTTGGACTATCCAGGTTACGAAGCGGGCACTTGGACTATGTAGGTTACCAAAAGGGCACTTGGACTATCTAGGTTAACGAATGGACACTTGGACTATATAGGTAACCTAGTGGGCACTTGGACTGTCTAGGTTACATAGCGGGCAATTGGCCTATCTAGGTTAACGAAAGGGCACTTGGACTATGTAGGTTAGCTAACAGGCACTTAGACTATCTAGGTTAACTAGCGGGCCCTTGGACTATCTAGGTTACCTAGCGGGCACTTGGACTATCTAGGTTAACTAGCGGGCACTTGGACTATCTAGGTTACCTAGCGGGCACTTGGACTATCTAGGTTAACTAGCGGGCCCTTGGACTATCTAGGTTACCTAGCGGGCACTTGGACTATCTAGGTTACCTAGCGGGCACTTGGAATATCTAGGTTAACTAGAAGGTACTTGGACTATCAAGGTTACCTAGCGGGCTCTTGGACTATGTAGGTTAACGAACGGGCACTTGGACTATGTAGGTAACCTAGTGGTCACTTGGACTGTCTAGGTTACCTAGCGGGCATTTGGACTATGTAAGTTAACTAGCGGACACTTGTACAATGTAGGTTAGCTAACGGGCAATTGGACTATCAAGGTTACCTAACGGGCACTTGGACTATGTAGGTTACCTAGCAGGCACTTTGACTATCTAGGTTAACTAACGGGCACTGGGACTATGTAGGTTGGCTAGCGAGCACTTGGACTATGTAGGTTCCCAAGCGGGCGCTTGGACTATGTAGGTTCCCTAGCGGGTACTTGGACTGTCTACGTTAACTAGCGGGCAATTGGACTGTCTAGGTTACCTAGTGGGCACTTGGACTATGTAGTTTAACTAGCAGGCACTTGGACTATATAGGTTAACTAGCGGGCACTTGGACTATCTAGGTTACCTAGCGGGCACTTTGACTATGTACGTTCCCTAGCGGGCACTTGGGCTATCTACGTTACCTAGCGGGCACTTGGACTATGTAGGTTAACGAACGGACACTTGGACTATGTAGGTAACCTAGTGGTCACTTGGACTGTCTAGGTTACCTAGCGGGCATTTGGACTATGTAGGTTAACTAGCGGGTACTTGGACTATCTAGGTTAACTAGCGGGCCCTTCGTCTATGTAGGTTAACTAGCAGGCCCTTGGACAATGTAAGTTAACTAGAGGGCACTTGGATGATCCTGGTTAACTAGCGGGCACTTGGACTGTCTAGGTTAACTAGCGGGCACTTGGACTATCTAGGTTAACTAGTGGGCACTTGGACTATGTAGGTTCCTAGCGGGCATTTGGACTATATAGGTTACCTAGTGGGCACTTGGACTATGTAGGTTCCCTAGCGGGCACTTGGACTATCTAGGTTCCCTAAAGGGCACTTGGACTATGTAGGTTACCTAGCGGACAATTGGACAATCTAGGTTAACTAGCGTGCACTTGGACTATGTAGGTTAACTAGCGGACACTTGAACTATGTAGGTTACCTAGCGGGCAATTGGACTATGTAGGTTAACTAGCAGGCCCTTGGACTATCTAGGTTACCTAGCAGGCACTTGGACTATGTAGGTTAACTAGCGGGCACTTGCACTCTCTAGGTTACCTAGCGGGTACTTGGGCTATGTACCTTCCTTAGCGGGCACTTGGACTATCTATGTTAACTAGCGGGCACGTGGACTATGTAGGTTACCTAGCGGACCCTTGCACTATGTAGGTTACCTAGCGGGCACTTGGACTATGTAGGTTAACTAGAGAACACTTGGACGATCTAGGTTAACAAGTGGGCCCTTGGACTATGTAGGTTAACTAGCCGGCACTTGGACGATCTAGGTTAACTAGCGGGCACTTGGACGATCTAGGTTAACCAGCGGGCACTTGGACTATCAAAGTTAACAAGCGAGCCCTTAGACTATGTAGGTTAACTAGCGGGCCCTTGGACTATCTAGGTTACCTAGATAACACTTGGACTATCTAGGTTCCCTAGCGGGCATTTGGACTATGTAGGTTCCATAGCGAGCACTTGGACTATGTAGGTTCCCTATCGGGTACTTGGACTATGTAGGTTTCTATCGGGCATTTGGACTATGTAGGTTAACTAGCGGGCACTTGGACATCTAGGTTACCTAGCGGGCACTTGGTCTATGTACAAACCCTAGCGGGCACTTGGACTATCTGGGATACCTAGCGGGCACTTGTACTATCTAGGTTACCTAGCTGGCACTTGGACTGTGTAGGTCAAGTAGCGGGCCCTTGGACTATCTAGGTTAGCTAACGGGCACTTGGACTATCTAGGTTACCTAGCGGGCTCTTGGACTATGTAGGTTACCAGCGGGCACTTGGACATCTAGGTTACCGAGCGGGCACTTGGTCTATGTACAAACCCTAGCGGGCACTTGGACTATCTGGGATACCTAGCGGGCACTTGTACTATCTAGGTTACCTAGCTGGCACTTGGACTGTGTAGGTCAAGTATCGGGCCCTTGGACTATCTAGGTTAGCTAACGGGCACTTGGACTATCTAGGTTACCTAACGGGCACTTGGATAATGTAGGTTCCCTAGTTGGCACTTAGACTATGTAGGTTTCCTTGCGGGCATTTGGACTATGTAGGTTACCTTGCGAGCACTTGGACTTTGCAGGTTCCCTAAAGGGCACTTGGACTATGTAGGTTCCCTAGCGGTCACTTGGACTATGTAGGCTCCCTAGAAGGCACTTGGACTATGTAGATTACATATCGGGCACTTTGACTATGTAGGTTAACTAGCGGGCACTTGGACTATCCAGGTTACGAAGCGGGCACTTGGACTATGTAGGTTACTAAACGGGCACTTGGACTATCTAGGTTAACGAACGGACACTTGGACTATGTAGTTAACCTAGCGGGAACTTGGACTGTCTAGGTTACATAGCGGGCACTTGGACTATCTAGGTTAACGAACGGGCACTTGGACTATGTATGTTAGCTAACAGGCACTTAGACTATCTAGGTTACCTAGCAGGCACTTGGACTATGTAGGTTACCTAGCGGACAATTGGACGATCTAGGTTAACTAGCGGGAACTTGGAATATGTAGATTAACTAAGGGGCCCTTCGACTATGTAGGTTAACTAGCGGGCACTTGGACTATCTAGGTTACCTAGCGGGCACTTTGTCTATGTACAAACCCTAGCGGTCACTTGGACTATCTGGGTTACCTAGCGGGCACTTGGAATATGTACATCCCCTAGTGGGCACTTGGACTATCTAGGTTAACTAACGGGCACTAGGACTATCTAGGTTAACAAACGGGCACTTGGTCTATCTAGGTTACCTAGCGGGCACTTGGACTATGTAGGTCAACTAGCGGGCCCTTGGACTACCTAGGTTAGTTAACGGGCATATGGATTATGTAGGTTAACTAGCGGACACTTGGACGATCTAGGTAAACTAGCGGGCCCTATCACTATGTATGTTATCTAGCGGACCTTTGGACTATGTAGGTTAACTAGCGGGCACTTGGATTATCTACGTTACCTGGCGGGCACTTGAACTATGTAGGTTAACTAGTGGGCCCTTAGACTATCTTGGTTAGCTAACGGTCAATTGGACTATGTAGGTTAATTAGCGGGTACTTGGACTATGTAGGTTCCCTAGCGGGCATTTGGACTATATAGATTACCTAGCGGGCACTTGGACTTTGTAGGTTACCTAGCGGGCACTTGGATTATCTAGGTTACCTAGCGGGCACTTGGATGATACAGGTTCCCTAGCCAGCACTAAGACTACTGGTTCCCTAAAGGGTACTTGGACTATGTAGGTTCCATAGCGGGCACTTGGACTATGTAGGTTCCCTCTCGGGCACTTGGACTATATAGGTTTCTATCGGGCACTTAGACTATGTAGGTTAACTAGCGGGCACATGGACTATCTAGGTTACCTAGCGGGCACTTGTTCTATGTACATACCCTAGCGGGCACTTGGACTATGTATGTCCCCTAGAGGGCACTTGGACTATCTAGGTTAACTAAAGGGCACTAGGACTATCTCGTTTAAGTAGCGGGCACTAGGTCTATCTAGGTTACATAGCCGCCACTTGGACTATCTATGTTAGCTAACAGGCACTTGGACTATCTATGATCCCTAGCGGGCACTTGTACTATCTAGGTTACCTAGCTGGCACTTGGACTATGTAGGTCAACTAGCGGGCCCTTGGACTATCTAGGTTAGCTAACGGGCACTTGGACTATCTAGGTTACCTAACGGGCACTTGGATTATGTAGGTTCCCTAGCGGGCACTTAGACTATGTAGGTTTCCTTGCGGGCATTTGGACTATGTAGGTTACCTAGCGAGCACTTGGACTATATAGGTTCCCTAACGGGCACTTGGACTATGTAGGTTCCCTAGCGGTCACGTGGACTATGTAGGCTCCCTAGAAGGCACTTGGACTATGTAGGTTACCTATCGGGCACTTTGACTATGTAGGTTAACTAGCGGGCACTTGGACTATCCAGGTTACGAAGCGGGCACTTGGACTGTCTAGGTTAAATAGCGGGCAATTGGCCTATCTAGGTTAACGAAAGGGCACTTGGACTATGTAGGTTAGCTAACAGGCACTTAGACTATCTAGGTTACCTAGCAGGCACTTGGACTATGTAGGTTACCTAGCGGACACTTGGACTATCTAGGTTAACTAGCGGGCCCTTGGACTATCTAGGTTACCTAGCGGGCACTTGGACTATCTAGGTTAACTAGCGGGCACTTGGACTATCTAGGTTCCTAGCGGGCACTTGGACTATCTAGGTTAACTAGCGGGCCCTTGGACTATCTAGGTTACCTAGCGGGCACTTGGAATATCTAGGTTACCTAGCGGGCACTTGGACTATGTAGGTTAACTAGAAGGCACTTGGACTATCAAGGTTACCTAGCGGGCTCTTGGACTATGTAGGTTAACGAACGGGCACTTGGACTATGTAGGTAACCTAGTGGTCACTTGGACTGTCTAGGTTACCTAGCGGGCATTTGGACTATGTAAGTTAACTAGCGGACACTTGTACAATGTAGGTTAGCTAACGGGCAATTGGACTATCAAGGTTACCTAACGGGCACTTGGACTATGTAGGTTACCTAGCAGGCACTTTGACTATCTAGGTTAACTAACGGGCACTGGGACTATGTAGGTTGGCTAGCGAGCACTTGGACTATGTAGGTTCCCAAGCGGGCGCTTGGACTATGTAGGTTCCCTAGCGGGTACTTGGACTGTCTACGTTAACTAGCGGGCAATTGGACTGTCTAGGTTACCTAGTGGGCACTTGGACTATGTAGTTTAACTAGCAGGCACTTGGACTATGTAGGTTAACTAGCGGGCACTTGGACTATCTAGGTTACCTAGCGGGCACTTTGACTATGTACGTTCCCTAGCGGGCACTTGGGCTATCTACGTTACCTAGCGGGCACTTGGACTATGTAGGTTAACGAACGGGCACTTGGACTATGTAGGTAACCTAGTGGTCACTTGGACTGTCTAGGTTACCTAGCGGGCATTTGGACTATGTAGGTTAACTAGCGGGCCCTTCGTCTATGTAGGTTAACTAGCAGGCCCTTGGACAATGTAAGTTAACTAGAGGGCACTTGGGTGATCCTGGTTAACTAGCGGGCACTTGGACTGTCTAGGTTAACTAGCGGGCACTTGGACTATCTAGGTTAACTAGTGGGCACTTGGACTATGTAGGTTCCTAACGGGCATTTGGACTATATAGGTTACCTAGCGGGCACTTGGACTATGTAGGTTCCCTAGCGGGCACTTGGACTATCTAGGTTCCCTAAAGGGCACTTGGACTATGTAGGTTACCTAGCGGACAATTGGACAATCTAGGTTAACTAGCGTGCACTTGGACTATGTAGGTTAACTAGCGGACACTTGAACTATGTAGGTTACCTAGTGGGCACTTGGACTATGTAGGTTAACTAGCAGGCCCTTGGACTATCTAGGTTACCTAGCAGGCACTTGGACTATGTAGGTTAACTAGCGGGCACTTGCACTCTCTAGGTTACCTAGCGGGTACTTGGACTATGTACCTTCCTTAGCGGGCACTTGGACTATCTATGTTAACTAGCGGGCACGTGGACTAAGTAGGTTACCTAGCGGACCCTTGCACTATGTAGGTTACCTAGCGGGCACTTGGACTATGTAGGTTAACTAGAGGACACTTGGACGATCTAGGTTAACAAGTGGGCCCTTGGACTATGTAGGTTTACTAGCCGGCACTTGGACGATCTAGGTTAACCAGCGGGCACTTGGACTATCAAAGTTAACAAGCGAGCCCTTGGACTATGTAGGTTAACTAGCGGGCCCTTGGACTATCTAGGTTACCTAGATAGCACTTGGACTATCTAGGTTCCCTAGCGGGCATTTGGACTATGTAGATTCCATAGCGAGCACTTGGACTATGTAGGTTCCCTATCGGGTACTTGGACTATGTAGGTTTCTATCGGGCATTTGGACTATGTAGGTTAACTAGCGGGCACTTGGACATCTAGGTTACCTAGCGGGCACTTGGTCTATGTACAAACCCTAGCGGGCACTTGGACTATCTGGGATACCTAGCGGGCCCTTGGACTATCTAGGTTACCTAGCGGGCACTTGGACTATCTAGGTTAACTAGCGGGCACTTGGACTATCTAGGTTCCTAGCGGGCACTTGGACTATCTAGGTTAACTAGCGGGCCTTTGGACTATCTAGGTTACATAGCGGGCACTTGGACTATCTAGGTTACCTAGCGGGCACTTGGACTATGTAGGTTAACTAGAAGGCACTTGGACTATCAAGGTTACCTAGTTGGCTCTTGGACTATGTAGGTTAACGAACGGGCACTTGGACTATGTAGGTAACCTAGTGGTCACTTGGACTGTCTAGGTTACCTAGCGGGCATTTGGACTATGTAAGTTAACTAGCGGACACTTGTACAATCTAGGTTAGCTAACGGGCAATTGGACTTTCAAGGTTACCTAACGGGCACTTTGACTATGTAGGTTACCTAGCAGGCACTTTGACTATCTACGTTAACTAACGGGCACTGGGACTATGTAGGTTGGCTAGCGAGCACTTGGACTATGTAGGTTCCCAAGCGGGCGCTTGGACTATGTAGGTTCCCTAGCGGGTACTTGGACTGTCTACGTTAACTAGCGGGCAATTGGACTGTCTAGGTTACCTAGTGGGCACTTGGACTATGTAGTTTAAATAGCAGGCACTTGGACTATGTAGGTTAACTAGCGGGCACTTGGACTATCTAGGTTACCTAGTGGGCACTTTGACTATATACGTTCCCTAGCGGGCACTTGGGCTATCTACGTTACCTAGCGGGCACTTGGACTATGTAGGTTAACGAACGGGCACTTGGACTATGTAGGTAACCTAGTGGTCACTTGGACTGTCTAGGTTACCTAGCGGGCATTTGGACTATGTAGGTTAACTAGCGGGCCCTTCGTCTATGTAGGTTAACTAGCAGGCCCTTGGACAATGTAAGTTAACTAGAGGGCACTTGGATGATCCTGGTTAACTAGCGGGCACTTGGACTGTCTAGGTTAACTAGCGGGCACTTGGACTATCTAGGTTAACTAGTGGGCACTTGGACTATGTAGGTTCCTAACGGGCATTTGGACTATATAGGTTACCTAGCGGGCACTTGGACTATGTAGGTTCCCTAGCGGGCACTTGGACTATCTAGGTTCCCTAAAGGGCACTTGGACTATGTAGGTTACCTAGCGGACAATTGGACAATCTAGGTTAACTAGCGTGCACTTGGACTATGTAGGTTAACTAGCGGACACTTGAACTATGTAGGTTACCTAGTGGGCACTTGGACTATGTAGGTTAACTAGCAGGCCCTTGGACTATCTAGGTTACCTAGCAGGCACTTGGACTATGTAGGTTAACTAGCGGGCACTTGCACTCTCTAGGTTACCTAGCGGGTACTTGGACTATGTACCTTCCTTAGCGGGCACTTGGACTATCTATGTTAACTAGCGGGCACGTGGACTAAGTAGGTTACCTAGCGGACCCTTGCACTATGTAGGTTACCTAGCGGGCACTTGGACTATGTAGGTTAACTAGAGGACACTTGGACGATCTAGGTTAACAAGTGGGCCCTTGGACTATGTAGGTTTACTAGCCGGCACTTGGACGATCTAGGTTAACCAGCGGGCACTTGGACTATCAAAGTTAACAAGCGAGCCCTTGGACTATGTAGGTTAACTAGCGGGCCCTTGGACTATCTAGGTTACCTAGATAGCACTTGGACTATCTAGGTTCCCTAGCGGGCATTTGGACTATGTAGATTCCATAGCGAGCACTTGGACTATGTAGGTTCCCTATCGGGTACTTGGACTATGTAGGTTTCTATCGGGCATTTGGACTATGTAGGTTAACTAGCGGGCACTTGGACATCTAGGTTACCTAGCGGGCACTTGGTCTATGTACAAACCCTAGCGGGCACTTGGACTATCTGGGATACCTAGCGGGCCCTTGGACTATCTAGGTTACCTAGCGGGCACTTGGACTATCTAGGTTAACTAGCGGGCACTTGGACTATCTAGGTTCCTAGCGGGCACTTGGACTATCTAGGTTAACTAGCGGGCCTTTGGACTATCTAGGTTACATAGCGGGCACTTGGACTATCTAGGTTACCTAGCGGGCACTTGGACTATGTAGGTTAACTAGAAGGCACTTGGACTATCAAGGTTACCTAGTTGGCTCTTGGACTATGTAGGTTAACGAACGGGCACTTGGACTATGTAGGTAACCTAGTGGTCACTTGGACTGTCTAGGTTACCTAGCGGGCATTTGGACTATGTAAGTTAACTAGCGGACACTTGTACAATCTAGGTTAGCTAACGGGCAATTGGACTTTCAAGGTTACCTAACGGGCACTTTGACTATGTAGGTTACCTAGCAGGCACTTTGACTATCTACGTTAACTAACGGGCACTGGGACTATGTAGGTTGGCTAGCGAGCACTTGGACTATGTAGGTTCCCAAGCGGGCGCTTGGACTATGTAGGTTCCCTAGCGGGTACTTGGACTGTCTACGTTAACTAGCGGGCAATTGGACTGTCTAGGTTACCTAGTGGGCACTTGGACTATGTAGTTTAAATAGCAGGCACTTGGACTATGTAGGTTAACTAGCGGGCACTTGGACTATCTAGGTTACCTAGTGGGCACTTTGACTATATACGTTCCCTAGCGGGCACTTGGGCTATCTACGTTACCTAGCGGGCACTTGGACTATGTAGGTTAACGAACGGGCACTTGGACTATGTAGGTAACCTAGTGGTCACTTGGACTGTCTAGGTTACCTAGCGGGCATTTGGACTATGTAGGTTAACTAGCGGGCCCTTCGTCTATGTAGGTTAACTAGCAGGCCCTTGGACAATGTAAGTTAACTAGAGGGCACTTGGATGATCCTGGTTAACTAGCGGGCACTTGGACTGTCTAGGTTAACTAGCGGGCACTTGGACTATCTAGGTTAACTAGTGGGCACTTGGACTATGTAGGTTCCTAACGGGCATTTGGACTATATAGGTTACCTAGCGGGCACTTGGACTATGTAGGTTCCCTAGCGGGCACTTGGACTATCTAGGTTCCCTAAAGGGCACTTGGACTATGTAGGTTACCTAGCGGACAATTGGACAATCTAGGTTAACTAGCGTGCACTTGGACTATGTAGGTTAACTAGCGGACACTTGAACTATGTAGGTTACCTAGTGGGCACTTGGACTATGTAGGTTAACTAGCAGGCCCTTGGACTATCTAGGTTACCTAGCAGGCACTTGGACTATGTAGGTTAACTAGCGGGCACTTGCACTCTCTAGGTTACCTAGCGGGTACTTGGACTATGTACCTTCCTTAGCGGGCACTTGGACTATCTATGTTAACTAGCGGGCACGTGGACTAAGTAGGTTACCTAGCGGACCCTTGCACTATGTAGGTTACCTAGCGGGCACTTGGACTATGTAGGTTAACTAGAGGACACTTGGACGATCTAGGTTAACAAGTGGGCCCTTGGACTATGTAGGTTAACTAGCCGGCACTTGGACGATCTAGGTTAACCAGCGGGCACTTGGACTATCAAAGTTAACAAGCGAGCCCTTGGACTATGTAGGTTAACTAGCGGGCCCTTGGACTATCTAGGTTACCTAGACAGCACTTGGACTATCTAGGTTCCCTAGCGGGCATTTGGACTATGTAGGTTCCATAGCGAGCACTTGGACTATGTAGGTTCCCTATCGGGTACTTGGACTATGTAGGTTTCTATCGGGCATTTGGACTATGTAGGTTAACTAGCGGGCACTTGGACATCTAGGTTACCTAGCGGGCACTTGGTCTATGTACAAACCCTAGCGGGCACTTGGACTATCTGGGATACCTAGCGGGCACTTGTACTATCTAGGTTACCTAGCTGGCACTTGGACTGTGTAGGTCAAGTAGCGGGCCCTTGGACTATCTAGGTTAGCTAACGGGCACTTGGACTATCTAGGTTACCAAGCGGGCTCTTGGACTATGTAGGTTACCAGCGGGCACTTGGACATCTAGGTTACCTAGCGGGCACTTGGTCTATGTACAAACCCTAGCGGGCACTTGGACTATCTGGGATACCTAGCGGGCACTTGGACTATCTAGGTTACCTAACGGGCACTTGGATTATGTAGGTTCCCTAGTTGGCACTTAGACTATGTAGGTTTCCTTGCGGGCATTTGGACTATGTAGGTTAGCTTGCGAGCACTTGGACTTTGTAGGTTCCCTAAAGGGCACTTGGACTATGTAGGTTCCCTAGCGGTCACTTGGACTATGTAGGCTCCCTAGAAGGCACTTGGACTATGTAGATTACATATCGGGCACTTTGACTATGTAGGTTAACTAGCGGGCACTTGGACTATCCAGGTTACGAAGCGGGCACTTGGACTATGTAGGTTACTAAACGGGCACTTGGACTATCTAGGTTAACGAACGGACACTTGGACTATGTAGTTAACCTAGCGGGAACTTGGACTGTCTAGGTTACATAGCGGGCACTTGGACTATCTAGGTTAACGAAAGGGCACTTGGACTATGTATGTTAGCTAACAGGCACTTAGACTATCTAGGTTACCTAGCAGGCACTTGGACTATGTAGGTTACCTAGCGGACAATTGGACGATCTAGGTTAACTAGCGGGAACTTGGAATATGTAGATTAACTAAGGGGCCCTTCGACTATGTAGGTTAACTAGCAGGCACTTGGACTATCTAGGTTACCTAGCGGGCACTTTGTCTATGTACAAACCCTAGCGGTCACTTGGACTATCTGGGTTACCTAGCGGGCACTTGGAATATGTACGTCCCCTAGTGGGCACTTGGACTATCTAGGTTAACTAACGGGCACTAGGACTATCTAGGTTAACAAACGGGCACTTGGTCTATCTAGGTTACCTAGCGGGCACTTGGACTATGTAGGTCAACTAGCGGGCCCTTGGACTATCTAGGTTAGTTAACGGGCATATGGATTATGTAGGTTAACTAGCGGACACTTGGACGATCTAGGTTAACTAGCGGGCCCTATCACTATGTAGGTTATCTAGCGGGCCTTTGGACTATGTAGGTTAACTAGCGGGCACTTGGATTATCTAAGTTACCTGGCGGGCACTTGAACTATGTAGGTTAACTAGTGGGCCCTTAGACTATCTTGGTTAGCTAACGGTCAATTGGACTATGTAGGTTAATTAGCGGGTACTTGGACTATGTAGGTTCCCTAGCGGGCATTTGGACTATATAGATTACCTAGCGGGCACTTGGACTTTGTAGGTTACCTAGCGGGCACTTGGATTATCTAGGTTACCTAGCGGGCACTTGGATGATACAGGTTCCCTAGCCAGCACTAAGACTACTGGTTCCCTAAAGGGTACTTGGACTATGTAGGTTCCATAGCGGGCACTTGGACTATGTAGGTTCCCTATCGGGCACTTGGACTATATAGGTTTCTATCGGGCACTTAGACTATGTAGGTTAACTAGCGGGCACATGGACTATCTAGGATACCTAGCGGGCACTTATTCTATGTACATACCCTAGCGGGCACTTGGACTATGTATGTCCCCTAGAGGGCACTTGGACTATCTAGGTTAACTAAAGGGCTCTAGGACTATCTCGTTTAAGTAGCGGGCACTAGGTCTATCTAGGTTACATAGCCGCCACTTGGACTATCTAGGTTAGCTAACAGGCACTTGGACTATCTATGATCCCTAGCGGGCACTTGTACTATCTAGGTTACCTAGCTGGCACTTGGACTATGTAGGTCAACTAGCGGGCCTTGGACTATCTAGGTTAGCTAACGGGCACTTGGACTATCTAGGTTACCTAACGGGCACTTGGATTATGTAGGTTCCCTAGCGGGCACTTAGACTATGTAGGTTTCCTTGCGTGCATTTGGACTATGTAGGTTACCTAGCTAGCACTTGAACTATATAGGTTCCCTAACGGACACTTGGACTATGTAGGTTCCCTAGCGGTCACGTGGACTATGTAGGCTCTCTAGAAGGCACTTGCACTATGTAGGTTACCTATCGGGCACTTTGACTATGTAGGTTAACTAGCGGGCACTTGGACTATCCAGGTTACGAAGCGGGCACTTGGACCATGTAGGTTACCAAAAGGGCACTTGGACTATCTAGGTTAACGAATGGACACTTGGACTATATAGGTAACCTAGCGGGCACTTGGACTATGTAGGTCAACTAGCGGGCCCTTGGACTATCTAGGTTAGTTAACGGGCATATGGATTATGTAGGTTAACTAGCGGACACTTGGACGATCTAGGTTAACTAGCGGGCCCTATCACTATGTAGGTTATCTAGCGGGCCTTTGGACTATGTAGGTTAACTAGCGGGCACTTGGATTATCTAAGTTACCTGGCGGGCACTTGAACTATGTAGGTTAACTAGTGGGCCCTTAGACTATCTTGGTTAGCTAACGGTCAATTGGACTATGTAGGTTAATTAGCGGGTACTTGGACTATGTAGGTTCCCTAGCGGGCATTTGGACTATATAGATTACCTAGCGGGCACTTGGACTTTGTAGGTTACCTAGCGGGCACTTGGATTATCTAGGTTACCTAGCGGGCACTTGGATGATACAGGTTCCCTAGCCAGCACTAAGACTACTGGTTCCCTAAAGGGTACTTGGACTATGTAGGTTCCATAGCGGGCACTTGGACTATGTAGGTTCCCTATCGGGCACTTGGACTATATAGGTTTCTATCGGGCACTTAGACTATGTAGGTTAACTAGCGGGCACATGGACTATCTAGGATACCTAGCGGGCACTTATTCTATGTACATACCCTAGCGGGCACTTGGACTATGTATGTCCCCTAGAGGGCACTTGGACTATCTAGGTTAACTAAAGGGCTCTAGGACTATCTCGTTTAAGTAGCGGGCACTAGGTCTATCTAGGTTACATAGCCGCCACTTGGACTATCTAGGTTAGCTAACAGGCACTTGGACTATCTATGATCCCTAGCGGGCACTTGTACTATCTAGGTTACCTAGCTGGCACTTGGACTATGTAGGTCAACTAGCGGGCCTTGGACTATCTAGGTTAGCTAACGGGCACTTGGACTATCTAGGTTACCTAACGGGCACTTGGATTATGTAGGTTCCCTAGCGGGCACTTAGACTATGTAGGTTTCCTTGCGTGCATTTGGACTATGTAGGTTACCTAGCTAGCACTTGAACTATATAGGTTCCCTAACGGACACTTGGACTATGTAGGTTCCCTAGCGGTCACGTGGACTATGTAGGCTCTCTAGAAGGCACTTGCACTATGTAGGTTACCTATCGGGCACTTTGACTATGTAGGTTAACTAGCGGGCACTTGGACTATCCAGGTTACGAAGCGGGCACTTGGACCATGTAGGTTACCAAAAGGGCACTTGGACTATCTAGGTTAACGAATGGACACTTGGACTATATAGGTAACCTAGCGGGCACTTGGACTGTTTAGGTTACATAGCGGGCATTTGGCCTATCTAGGTTAACGAAAGGGCACTTGGACTATGTAGGTTAGCTAACAGGCACTTAGACTATCTAGGTTACCTAGCAGGCACTTGGACTATGTAGGTTACCTAGCGGGCACTTGGACTATCTAGGTTAACTAGCGGGCACTTGGACTATCTAGGTTACCTAGAGGGCACTTGGACTATGTAGGTTAACTAGAAGGCACTTGGACTATCAAGGTTACCTAGCGGGCTCTTGGACTATGTAGGTTACCTAGCGGGCACTTGGACTGTCTAGGTTACCTAGCGGGCACTTGGACTATCTACGTTAACGAACGGGCACTTGGATTATGTTGGTTAACTAGCGGACACTTGTACAATCTAGGTTAGCTAACGGGCAATTGGACTATCAAGGTTACCTATCGGGCACTTGGACTATGTAGGTTACCTAGCAGGCACTTTGACTATCTAGGTTAACTAACGGGCACTTGGACTATGTAGGTTGGCTAGCGAGCACTTGGACTATGTAGGTTCTCAAGCGGGCGCTTGGACTATGTAGGTTCCCTAGCGGGTACTTGGACTGTCTACGTTAACTAGCGGGCAATTGGACTGTCTAGGTTACCTAGTGGGCACTTGGACTATGTAGTTTAACTAGCAGGCACTTGGACTATGTAGGTTAACTAGCGGGCACTTTGACTATGTACGTTCCCTAGCGGGCACTTGGGCTATCTACGTTACCTAGCGGGCACTTGGACTATGTAGGTTAAGGAACGGGCACTTGGACTATGTAGGTAACCTAGTGCTCACTTGGACTGTCTAGGTTACCTAGCGGGCATTTGGACTATGTAGGTTAACTAGCGGGCACTTGGACTATCTAGGTTAACTAGCGGGCCCTTCGTCTATGTAGGTTAACTAGCAGGCCCTTGGACAATGTAAGTTAACTAGAGGGCACTTGGATGATCCTGGTTAACTAGCGGGCACTTGGACTGTCTAGGTTAACTAGCGGTCAGTTGGACTATCTAGGTTAACTAGTTGGCACTTGGACTATGTAGGTTCCTAGCGGGCATTTGGACTATATAGGTTACCTAGTGGGCACTTGACTATGTAGGTTCCCTACGGGCACTTGGACTATCTAGGTTCCCTAAAGGGCACTTGGACTATGTAGGTTACCTTGCGTACAATTGGACAATCTAGGTTAACTAGCGTGCACTTGGACTATGTAGGTTAACTAGCGGACACTTGAACTATGTAGGTTACCTAGCGGGCACTTGGACTATGTAGGTTAACTAGCAGGCCCTTGGACTATCTAGGTTACCTAGCAGGCACTTGGACTATGTAGGTTCACTAGCGGGCACTTGCACTCTCTAGGTTACCTAGCGGGTACTTGGACTATGTACCTTCCTTAGCGGGCACTTGGACTATCCTTGTTAACTAGCGGGCACGTGGACTATGTAGTTTACCTAGCGGACCCTTGCACTATGTAGGTTACCTAGCAGGCCCTTGGACAATGTAAGTTAACTAGAGGGCACTTGGATGATCCTGGTTAACTAGCGGGCACTTGGACTGTCTAGGTTACCTAGCAGGCACTTGGACTATGTAGGTTAACTAGCGGGCACTTGCACTCTCTAGGTTACCTAGCGGGTACTTGGACTATGTACCTTCCTTAGTGGGCACTTGGACTATCTATGTTAACTAGCGGGCACGTGGACTATGTAGGTTACCTAGCGGACCCTTGCACTATGTAGGTTACCTAGCGGGCACTTGGACTATCTATGTTAACTAGCGGGCACGTGGACTATGTAGGTTACCTAGCGGACCCTTGCACTATGTAGGTTACCTAGCGGGCACTTGGACTATGTAGGTTAACTAGCGGGCACTTGGACGATCTAGGTTAACCAGCGGGCACTTGGACTATCAAAGTTAACAAGCGAGCCCTTGGACTATGTAGGTTAACTAGCGGGCCCTTGGACTATCTAGGTTACCTAGATAGCACTTGGACTATCTAGGTTCCCTAGCGGGCATTTGGACTATGTAGGTTCCATAGCGAGCACTTGGACTACGTAGGTTCCCTATCGGGTACTTGGACTATGTAGGTTTCTATCGGGCATTTGGACTATGTAGGTTAACTAGCGGGCACTTGGACATCTAGGTTACCTAGCGGGCACTTGGTCTATGTACAAACCCTAGCGGGCACTTGGACTATCTGGGATACCTAGCGGGCACTTGTACTATCTAGGTTACCTAGCTGGCACTTGGACTGTGTAGGTCAAGTAGCGGGCCCGTGGACTATCTAGGTTAGCTAACGGGCACTTGGACTATCTAGGTTACCTAGCGGGCTCTTGGACTATGTAGGTTACCAGCGGGCACTTGGACATCTAGGTTACCTAGCGGGCACTTGGTCTATGTACAAAGCCTAGCGGGCACTTGGACTATCTGGGATACCTAGCGGGCACTTGTACTACCTAGGTTACCTAGCTGGCACTTGGACTGTGTAGGTCAAGTAGCGGGCCCTTGGACTATCTAGGTTAGCTAACGGGCACTTGGACTATCTAGGTTACCTAACGGGCACTTGGATTATGTAGGTTCCCTAGTTGGCACTTAGACTATGTAGGTTTCCTTGCGGGCATTTGGACTATGTAGGTTAGCTTGCGAGCACTTGGACTTTGTAGGTTCCCTAAAGGGCACTTGGACTATGTAGGTTCCCAAGCGGTCACTTGGACTATGTAGGCTCCCTAGAAGGCACTTGGACTATGTAGATTACATATCGGGCACTTTGACTATGTAGGTTAACTAGCGGGCACTTGGACTATCCAGGTTACGAAGCGGGCACTTGTACTATGTAGGTTACTAAACGGGCACATGGACTATCTCGGTTAACGAACGGACACTTGGACTATGTAGTTAACCTAGCGGGAACTTGGACTGTCTAGGTTACATAGCGGGCACTTGGACTATCGGGGTTAACGAACGGGCACTTGGACTATGTATGTTAGCTAACAGGCACTTTGACTATCTAGGTTACCTAGCAGGCACTTGGACTATGTAGGTTACCTAGCGGACACTTGGACGATCTAGGTTATCTAGTAGGCACTTGGACTATCTAGGTTAACTAGTGGGCCCTTGGACTATCTAGGTTTACTAGCGGGCACTTGGACTATCTAGGTTAACTAGCGGGCACTTGGACTATCTAGGTTAACGAACGGGCTCTTGGACTATGTAGGTTAGCTAACAGGCACTTTGACTATCTAGGTTACCTAGCAGGCACTTGGACTATGTAGGTTACCTAGCGTGCACATGGACTATGTAGGTTACCTAGCGGGCACTTGGACTATCTAGGTTACCTAGCGGGCTCTTGGAGTATGTAGGTTACCAGCGGGCACTTGGACTATCTAGGTTAACAAACGTGCACTTGGACTATGTAGGTAACCTAGCAGGCACTTGGACTATCTGGGATACCTAGCGGGCACTTGTACTACCTAGGTTACCTAGCTGGCACTTGGACTGTGTAGGTCAAGTAGCGGGCCCTTGGACTATCTAGGTTAGCTAACCGGCACTTGGACTATCTAGGTTACCTAACGGGCACTTGGATTATGTAGGTTCCCTAGTTGGCACTTAGACTATGTAGGTTTCCTTGCGGGCATTTGGACTATGTAGGTTACCTTGTGAGCACTTGGACCTTGTAGGTTCCCTAAAGGGCACTTGGACTATCTAGGTTCCCTAGCGGTCACTTGGACTATGTAGGCTCCCTAGAAGGCACTTAGACTATGTAGATTACATATCGGGCACTTTGACTATGTAGGTTAACTAGCGGGCACTTGGACTATCCAGGTTACGAAGCGGGCACTTGGACTATGTAGGTTACTAAACGGGCACATGGACTATCTCGGTTAACGAACGGACACTTGGACTATGTAGTTAACCTAGCGGGAACTTGGACTGTCTAGGTTACATAGCGGGCACTTGGACTATCTAGGTTAACGAACGGGCACTTGGACTATGTATGTTAGCTAACAGGCACTTTGACTATCTAGGTTACCTAGCAGGCACTTGGACTATGTAGGTTACCTAGCGGACACTTGGACGATCTAGGTTATCTAGTAGGCACTTGGACTATCTAGGTTAACTAGTGGGCCCTTGGACTATCTAGGTTTACTAGCGGGCACTTGGACTATCTAGGTTAACTAGCGGGCACTTGGACTATCTAGGTTAACGAACGGGCACTTGGACTATGTAGGTTAGCTAACAGGCACTTTGACTATCTAGGTTACCTAGCAGGCACTTGGACTATGTAGGTTACCTAGCGGGCACATGGACTATGTAGGTTACCTAGCGGGCACTTGGACTATCTAGGTTACCTAGCGGGCTCTTGGAGTATGTAGGTTACCAGCGGGCACTTGGACTATCTAGGTTAACAAACGTGCACTTGGACTATGTAGGTAACCTAGCGGGCACTTGGGCTATCTAGGTTAACGAACGGGCACTTGGACTATGTAGGTTAACTAGCGGACACTTTGACTATCTAGGTTAGCTAACGGGCAATTGGACTATCAAGGTTACCTAACGGGCACTTGGATTATGTAGGTTACCTAGCGGGCACTTGGACTATCTTGGTTACCTAGCAGGCAATTGGACTGTCTAGGTTACCTAGTGGCACTTGGACTATGTAGTTTACCTAGCAGGCACTCGGACTATGTAGGTGAACTAGCGGGCACTTGGACTATCTAGGTTACCTAGCGGGCCCTTGGACTATGTACGTTCCCTAGCGGGCACTTGGGCAATCTACGTTACCTAGCGGGCACTTGGACTATGTAGGTTAACGAACGGGCACTTGGACTATGTAGGTAACCTAATGGTCACATGGACTGTATAGGTTACCTAGCGGGCACTTGGACTATGTAGGTTAACTAGCGGGCTCTTGGTTTATGTAGGTTAACTAGCAGGCCCTTGGACTATGTAAGTTAACTAGAGGGCACTTGGACGATCCTAGTTAACTAGCGGGCACTTGGACTATCTAGGTTAACTAGCGGGCACTTGGACTATCTAGGGTAAGTAGCGGGCACTTGGACTATCTAGGTTAACTAGCGGGCCCTTGGACTATCTAGGTTACCTAGCGGGCACTTGGACTATCTAGGTTAACTAGCGTGCACTTGGACTATCTAGGTTACCTAGCGGGCACTTGGACTATGTAGGTTAACTAGAAGGCACTTGGACTATCAAGGTTACCTAGCGGGCTCTTGGACTATGTAGGTTAACGAACGGGCACTTGGACTATGTAGGTAACCTAGTGGTCACTTGGACTGTCTAGGTTACCTAGCGGGCATTTGGACTATATAGGTTAACCAGCGGGCACTTGGACTATCTAGGTTAACTAGCGGGCCCTTCGTCTATGTAGGTTAACTAGCAGACCCTTGGACAATGTAAGTTAACTAGAGGGCACTTGGATGATCCTGGTTAACTAGCGGTCACTTGGACTGTCTAGGTTAACAAGCGGGCACTTGGACTATCTAGGTTAACTAGTGGGCAATTGGACTATGTAGGTTCCTAGCGGGCATTTGGACTATATAGGTTAACTAGCGGACACTTGAACTATGTAGGTTACCTAGCGGGCACTTGGACTATGTAGGTTAACTAGCAGGCCCTTGGACTATCTAGGTTACCTAGAAGGCACTTGGACTATGTAGGTTAACTAGCGGGCACTTGCACTCTCTAGGTTACCAAGCGGGTACTTGGACTATGTACCTTCCTTAGCGGGCACTTGGACTATCTATGTTAACTAGCGGGCACGTGGACTATGTAGGTTACCTAGCGGACCCTTGCACTATGTAGGTTACCTAGCGGGCACTTGGACTATGTAGGTTAACTAGAGGACACTTGGACGATCTAGGTTAACAAGTGGGCCCTTGGACTATGTAGGTTAACTAGCCGGCACTTGGACGATCTAGGTTAACTAGCGGGCACTTGGACGATCTAGGTTAACCAGCGGGCACTTGGACTATCAAAGTTAACAAGCGAGCCCTTGGACTATGTAGGTTAACTAGCGGGCCCTTAGACGATCTAGGTTACCTAGTTAGCACTTGGACTATCTAGGTTCCCTAGCGGGCATTTGGACTATGTAGGTTCCATAGCGGGCACTTGGACTATGTAGGTTCCCTATCGGGTACTTGGACTATGTAGGTTTCTATCGGGCATTTGGACTATGTAGGTTAACTAGCGGGCACTTGGACATCTAGGTTACCTAGCGGGCACTTGGTCTATGTATAAACCCTAGCGGGCACTTGGACTATCTGGGATACCTAGCGGGCACTTGTACTATCTAGGTTACCTAGCTGGCACTTGGACTGTGTAGGTCAAGGAGCGGGCCCTTGGACTATCTAGGTTAGCTAACGGGCACTTGGACTATCTAGGTTACCTAACGGGCATTTGGATTATGTAGGTTCCCTAGTTGGCGCTTAGACTATGTAGGTTTCCTTGCGGGCATTTGGACTATGTAGGTTACCTTGCGAGCACTTGGACTTTGTAGGTTCCCTAAAGGGCACTTGGACTATGTAGGTTCCCTAGCGGTCACTTGGACTATGTAGGCTCCCTAGAAGGCACTTGGACTATGTAGATTACATATCGGGCACTTTGACTATGTAGGTTAACTAGCGGGCACTTGGACTATCCAGGTTACGAAGCGGGCACTTGGACTATGTAGGTTACTAAACGGGCACTTGGACTATCTAGGTTAACGAACGGACACTTGGACTATGTAGGTTAACTAGAAGGCACTTGGACTATCAAGGTTACCTAGCGGACAATTGGACAATCTAGGTTAACTAGCGTGGACTTGGACTATGTAGGTTAACTAGCGGACACTTGAACTATGTAGGTTACTTAGTGGGCACTTGGACTATGTAGGTTAACTAGCAGGCCCTTGGACTATCTAGGTTATCTAGAAGGCACTTGGACTATGTAGGTTAACTAGCGGGCACTTGCACTCTCTAGGTTACCTAGCGGGTACTTGGACTATGTACCTTCCTTAGCGGGCACTTGGACTATCTATGTTAACTAGCGGGCACGTGGACTATGTAGGTTACCTAGCGGACCCTTGCACTATGTAGGTTACCTAGCGGTCACTTGGACTATGTAGGTTAACTAGAGGACACTTGGACGATCTAGGTTAACAAGTGGGCCCTTGGACTATGTAGGTTAACTAGCCGGCACTTGGATGATCTAGGTTAACTAGCGGGCACTTGGACGATCTAGGTTAACCAGCGGGCACTTGGACTATCAAAGTTAACAAGCGAGCCTTTGGACTATGTAGGTTAACTAGCGGGCCCTTAGACTATCTAGGTTACCTAGATAGCACTTGGACTATCTAGGTTCCCTAGCGGGCATTTGGAGTATGTAGGTTCCATAGCGGGCACTTGGACTATGTAGGTTCCCTATCGGGTACTTGGACTATGTAGGTTTCTATAGGGCATTTGGACTATGTAGGTTAACTAGCGGGCACTTGGACATCTAGGTTACCTAGCGGGCACTTGGTCTATGTACAAACCCTAGCGGGCACTTGGACTATCTGGGATACCTAGCGGGCACTTGTACTATCTAGGTTACCTAGCTGGCACTTGGACTGTGTAGGTCAAGTAGCGGGCCCTTGGACTATCTAGTTTAGCTAACGGGCACTTGGACTATCTAGGTTACCTAACGGGCACTTGGATTATGTAGGTTCCCTAGTTGGCACTTAGACTATGTAGGTTTCCTTGCGGGCATTTGGACTATGTAGGTTACCTTGCGAGCACTTGGACTTTGTAGGTTCCCTAAAGGGCACTTGGACTATGTAGGTTCCCTAGCGGTCACTTGGACTATGTAGGCTCCCTAGAAGGCACTTGGACTATGTAGATTACATATCGGGCACTTTGACTATGTAGGTTAACTAGCGGGCACTTGGACTATCCAGGTTACGAAGCGGGCACTTGGACTATGTAGGTTACTAAACGGGCACTTGGACTATCTAGGTTAACGAACGGACACTTGGACTATGTAGTTAACCTAGCGGGTACTTGGACTGTCTAGGTTACATAGCGGGCAATTGGACTATCTAGGTTAACGAACGGGCACTTGGACTATGTATGTTAGCTAACAGGCATTTTGACTATCTAGGTTACCTAGCAGGCACTTGGACTATGTAGGTTACCTAGCGGACAATTGGACGATCTAGGTTAACTAGCGGGAACTTGGAATATGTAGATTAACTAAGGGGCCCTTCGACTATGTAGGTTAACTAGCGGGCAGTTGGACTATCTAGGTTACCTAGCGGGCACTTTGTCTATGTACAAACCCTAGCGGTCACTTGGACTATCTGGGTTACCTAGCGGGCACTTGGAATATGTACGTCCCCTAGTGGGCACTTGGACTATCTAGGTTAACTAACGGGCACTAGGACTATCTAGGTTAACAAATGGGCACTTGGTCTATCTAGGTTACCTAGCAGGCACTTGGACTATGTAGGTCAACTAGCGGGCCCTTGGACTATCTAGGTTAGTTAACGGGCATATGGATTATGTAGGTTAACTAGCGGACACTTGGACGATCTAGGTTAACTAGCGGGCCCTATCACTATGTAGGTTATCTAGCGGGCCTTTGGACTATGTAGGTTAACTAGCGGGCACTTGGATTATCTACGTTACCTGGCGGGCACTTGAACTATGTAGGTTAACTAGTGGGCCCTTAGACTATCTTGGTTAGCTAACGGTCAATTGGACTATGTAGGTTAATTAGCGGGTACTTGGACTATGTAGGTTCCCTAGCGGGCATTTGGACTATATAGATTACCTAGCGGGCACTTGGACTTTGTAGGTTACCTAGCGGGCACTTGGATTATCTAGGTTACCTAGCGGGCACTTGGATGATACAGGTTCCGTAGCCAGCACTAAGACTATTGGTTCCCTAAAGGGTACTTGGACTATGTGGGTTCCATAGCGGGCACTTGGACTATATAGGTTTCTATCGGGCACTTAGACTATGTAGGTTAACTAGCGGGCACATGGACTATCTAGGTTACCTAGCGGGCACTTGTTCTATGTACATACCCTTGCGGGCACTTGGACTATGTATGTCCCCTAGAGGGCACTTGGACTATCTAGGTTAAGTAAAGGTCACTAGGACTATCTCGTTTAAGTAGCGGGCACTAGGTCTATCTAGGTTACATAGCCACCACTTGGACTATCTAGGTTAGCTAACAGGCACTTGGACTATCTATGATCCCTAGCGGGCACTTGTACTATCTAGGTTACCTAGCTGGCACTTGGACTATGTAGGTCAACTAGCGGGCCCTTGGACTATCTAGGTTAGCTAACGGGCACTTGGACTATCTAGGTTACCTAACGGGCACTTGGATTATGTAGGTTCCCTAGCGGGCACTTAGACTATGTAGGTTACCTATCGGGCACTTTGACTATGTAGGTTAACTAGCGGGCACTTGGACTATCCAGGTTACGAAGCGGGCACTTGGACTATGTAGGTTACCAAAAGGGCACTTGGACTATCTAGGTTAACGAATGGACACTTGGACTATATAGGTAACCTAGCGGGCACTTGGACTGTCTAGGTTACATAGCGGGCAATTGGCCTATCTAGGTTAACGAAAGGGCACTTGGACTATGTAGGTTAGCTAACAGGCACTTAGACTATCTAGGTTACCTAGCAGGCACTTGGACTATGTAGGTTACCTAGCAGACACTTGGACTATCTAGGTTAGCTAACGGGCACTTGGACTATCTAGGTTACCTAACGGGCACTTGGATTATGTAGGTTCCCTAGCGGGCACTTAGACTATGTAGGTTTCCTTGCGGGCATTTGGACTATGTAGGTTACCTAGCGAGCACTTGGACTATATAGGTTCCCTAACGGGCACTTGGACTATGTAGGTTCCCTAGTGGTCACGTGGACAATGTAGGCTCCCTAGAAGGCACTTGGACTATGTAGGTTACCTATCGGGCACTTTGACTATGTAGGTTAACTAGCGGGCACTTGGACTATCTAGGTTAGCTAACGGGCACTTGGACTATCTAGGTTACCTAACGGGCACTTGGATTATGTAGGTTACCTAGCGGACACTTGGACTATCTAGGTTAACTAGCGGGCCCTTGGACTATCTAGGTTACCTAGCGGGCACTTGGACTATCTAGGTTAACTAGCGGGCACTTGGACTATCTAGGTTACCTAGCGGGCACTTGGACTATCTAGGTTAACTAGCGGGCCCTTGGACTATCTAGGTTACCTAGCGGGCACTTGGACTATCTAGGTTACCTAGCGGGCACTTGGACTATGTAGGTTAACTAGAAGGCACTTGGACTATCAATGTTACCTAGCAGGCTCTTGGACTATGTAGGTTAACGAACGGGCACTTGGACTATGTAGGTTAACTAGCGGGCACTTGGACTATCTAGGTTACCTAGCGGGCACTTTGACTATGTACGTTCCCTAGCGGGCACTTGGGCTATCTACGTTACCTAGCGGGCACTTGGACTATGTAGGTTAACGAACGGGCACTTGGATTATGTAGGTAACCTAGTGGTCACTTGGACTGTCTAGGTTACCTAGCGGGCATTTGGACTATGTAGGTTAACTAGCGGGCCCTTCGTCTATGTAGGTTACCTAGCAGGCCCTTGGACAATGTAAGTTAACTAGAGGGCACTTGGATGATCCTGGTTAACTAGCGGGCACTTGGACTGTCTAGGTTAACTAGCGGGCACTTGGACTATCTAGGTTATCTAGTGGGCACTTGGACTATGTAGGTTCCTAGGGGGCATTTGGACTATATAGGTTACCTAGCGGCCACTTGGACTATGTAGGTTCCCTAGCGGGCACTTGGACTATCTAGGTTCCCTAAAGGGCACTTGGACTATGTAGGTTACCTAGCGGACAATTGGACAATCTAGGTTAACTAGCGTGCACTTGGACTATGTAGGTTAACTAGCGGACACTTGAACTATGTAGGTTACCTAGCGGGCACTTGGACTATGTAGGTTAACTAGCAGGCCCTTGGACTATCTAGGTTACCTAGCAGGCACTTGGACTATGTAGGTTAACTAGCGGGCACTTGCACTCTCTAGGTTACCTAGCGGGTACTTGGACTATGTACCTTCCTTAGCGGGCACTTGGACTATCTATGTTAACTAGCGGGCACGTGGACTATGTAGGTTACCTAGCGGACCCTTGCACTATGTAGGTTACCTAGCGGGCACTTGGACTATGTAGGTTAACTAGAGGACACTTGGAAGATCTAGGTTAACAAGTGGGCCCTTGGACTATGTAGGTTAACTAGCCGGCACTTGGACGATCTAGGTTAACTAGCGGGCACTTGGACGATCTAGGTTAACCAGCGGGCACTTGGACTATCAAAGTTAACAAGCGAGCCCTTGGACTATGTAGGTTAACTAGCGGGTCCTTGGACTATCTAGGTTACCTAGATAGCACTTGGATTATCTAGGTTCCCTAGCGGGTATTTGGACTATGTAGGTTCCATAGCGAGCACTTGGACTATGTAGGTTCCCTATCGGGTACTTGGACTATGTAGGTTTCTATCGGGCATTTGGACTATGTAGTTTAACTAGCGGGCACTTGGACATCTAGGTTACCTAGCGGGCACTTGGTCTATGTACAAACCCTAGCGGGCACTTGGACTATCTGGGATACCTAGCGGGCACTTGTACTATCTAGGTTACCTAGCTGGCACTTGGACTGTGTAGGTCAAGTAGCGGGCCCTTGGACTATCTAGGATAGCTAACGGGCACTTGGACTATCTAGGTTTTCTAGCGGGCTCTTGGACTATGTAGGTTACCAGCGGGCACTTGGACATCTAGGTTACCTAGCGGGCACTTGGTCTATGTACAAACCCTAGCGGGCACTTGGACTATCTGGGATACCTAGCGGGCACTTGTACTATCTAGGTTACCTAGCTGGCACTTGGACTGTGTAGGTCAAGTAGCGGGCCCTTGGACTATCTAGTTTAGCTAACTGGCACTTGGACTATCTAGGTTACCTAACGGGCACTTGGATTATGTAGGTTCCCTAGTTGGCCCTTAGACTATGTAGGTTTCCTTGCGGGCATTTGGACTATGTAGGTTACCTTGCGAGCACTTGGACTTTGTAGGTTCCCTAAAGGGCACTTGGACTATGTAGGTTCCCTAGCGGTCACTTGGACTATGTAGGCTCCCTAGAAGGCACTTGGACTATGTAGATTACATATCGGGCACTTTGACTATGTAGGTTAACTAGCGGGCACTTGGACTATCCAGGTTACGAAGCGGGCACTTGGACTATGTAGGTTACTAAACGGGCACTTGGACTATCTAGGTTAACGAATGGACACTTGGACTATGTAGTTAACCTAGCGGGAACTTGGACTGTCTAGGTTACATAGCAGGCACTTGGACTATCTAGGTTAACGAACGGGCACTTGGACTATGTATGTTAGCTAACAGGCACTTAGACTATCTAGGTTACCTAGCAGGCACTTGGACTATGTAGGTTACCTAGCGGACAATTGGACGATCTAGGTTAACTAGCGGGAACTTGGAATATGTAGATTAACTAAGGGGCCCTTCGACTATGTAGGTTAACTAGCAGGCACTTGGACTATCTAGGTTACCTAGCGGGCACTTTGTCTATGTACAAACCCTAGCGGTCACTTGGACTATCTGGGTTACCTAGCGGGCACTTGGAATATGTACGTCCCCTAGTGGGCACTTGGACTATCTAGGTTAACTAACGGGCACTAGGACTATCTAGGTTAACAAACGGGCACTTGGTCTATCTAGGTTACCTAGCGGGCACTTGGACTATGTAGGTCAACTAGCGGGCCCTTGGACTATCTAGGTTAGTTAACGGGCATATGGATTATGTAGGTTAACTAGCGGACACTTGGACGATCTAGGTTAACTAGCGGGCCCTATCACTATGTAGGTTATCTAGCGGGCCTTTGGACTATGTAGGTTAACTAGCGGGCACTTGGATTATCTAAGTTACCTGGCGGGCACTTGAACTATGTAGGTTAACTAGTGGGCCCTTAGACTATCTTGGTTAGCTAACGGTCAATTGGACTATGTAGGTTAATTAGCGGGTACTTGGACTATGTAGGTTCCCTAGCGGGCATTTGGACTATATAGATTACCTAGCGGGCACTTGGACTTTGTAGGTTACCTAGCGGGCACTTGGATTATCTAGGTTACCTAGCGGGCACTTGGATGATACAGGTTCCCTAGCCAGCCCTAAGACTATTGGTTCCCTAAAGGGTACTTGGACTATGTAGGTTCCATAGCGGGCACTTGGACTATGTAGGTTCCCTATCGGGCACTTGGACTATATAGGTTCCTATCGGGCACTTAGACTATGTAGGTTAACTAGCGGGCACATGGACTATCTAGGTTACCTAGCGGGCACTTATTCTATGTACATACCCTAGCGGGCACTTGGACTATGTATGTCCCCTAGAGGGCACTTGGACTATCTAGGTTAACTAAAGGGCACTAGGACTATCTAGTTTAAGTAGCGGGCACTAGGTCTATCTAGGTTACATAGCCGCCACTTGGACTATCTAGGTTAGCTAACAGGCACTTGGACTATCTATGATCCCTAGCGGGCACTTTTACTATCTAGGTTACCTAGCTGGCACTTGGACTATGTAGGTCAACTAGCGGGCCCTTGGACTATCTAGGTTAGCTAACGGGCACTTGGACTATCTAGGTTACCTAACGGGCACTTGGATTATGTAGGTTCCCTAGCGGGCACTTAGACTATGTAGGTTTCCTTGCGGGCATTTGGACTATGTAGGTTACCTAGCGAGCACTTGGACTATATAGGTTCCCTAACGGGCACTTGGACTATGTAGGTTCCCTAGCGGTCACGTGGACTATGTAGGCTCTCTAGAAGGCACTTGGACTATGTAGGTTACCTATCGGGCACTTTGACTATGTAGGTTAACTAGCGGGCACTTGGACTATCCAGGTTACGAAGCGGGCACTTGGACTATGTAGGTTACCAAAAGGGCACTTGGACTATCTAGGTTAACGAATGGACACTTGGACTATATAGGTAACCTAGCGGGCACTTGGACTGTTTAGGTTACATAGCGGGCAATTGGCCTATCTAGGTTAACGAAAGGGCACTTGGACTATGTAGGTTAGCTAACAGGCACTTAGACTATCTAGGTTACCTAGCAGGCACTTGGACTATGTAGGTTACCTAGCGGACACTTGGACTATCTAGGTTAACTAGCAGGCCCTTGGACTATCTAGGTTACCTAGCGGGCACTTGAACTATCTAGGTTAACTAGCGGGCACTTGGACTATCTAGGTTACCTAGCGGGCACTTGGACTATGTAGGTTAACTAGAAGGCACTTGGACTATCAAGGTTACCTAGCGGGCTCTTGGACTATGTAGGTTACCTAGCGGGCACTTGGACTGTCTAGGTTACCTAGCGGGCACTTGCACTATCTACGTTAACGAACGGGCACTTGGACTATGTTGATTAACTAGCGGACACTTGTACAATCTAGGTTAGCTAACGGGCAATTGGACTATCAAGGTTACCTAACGGGCACTTGGACTATGTAGGTTACCTAGCAGGCACTTTGACTATCTAGGTTAACTAACGGGCACTGGGACTATGTAGGTTGGCTAGCGAGCACTTGGACTATGTAGGTTCCCAAGCGTGCGCTTGGACTATGTAGGTTCCCTAGCGGGTACTTGGACTGTCTACGTTAACTAGCGGGCAATTGGACTGTCTAGGTTACCTAGTGGGCACTTGGACTATGTAGTTTAACTAGCAGGCACTTGGACTATGTAGGTTAACTAGCGGGCACTTGGACTATCTAGGTTACCTAGCGGGCACTTGGACTATGTACGTTCCTTAGCGGGCACTTGGGCTATCTACGTTACCTAGCGGGCACTTGGACTATGTAGGTTAACGAACGGGCACTTGGACTATGTAGGTAACCTAGTGGTCACTTGGACTGTCTAGGTTACCTAGCGGGCATTTGGACTATGTAGGTTAACTAGCGGGCACTTGGACTATCTAGGTTAACTAGCGGGCCCTTCGTCTATGTAGGTTAAGTAGCAGGCCCTTGGACAATGTAAGTTAACTAGAGGGCACTTGGATGATCCTGGTTAACTAGCGGGCACTTGGACTGTCTAGGTTAACTAGCGGGCACTTGGACTATCTAAGTTAACTAGTTGGCACTTGGACTATGTAGGTTCCTAGCGGGCATTTGGACTATATAGGTTACCTAGCGGGCACTTGGACAATGTAGGTTCCCTAGCGGGCACTTGGACTATCTAGGTTCCCTAAAGGGCACTTGGACTATGTAGGTTACCTAGCGGACAATTGGACAATCTAGGTTAACTAGCGTGCACTTGGACTATGTAGGTTAACTAGCGGACACTTGAACTATGTAGGTTACCTAGCGGGCACTTGGACTATGTAGGTTAACTAGCAGGCCCTTGGACTATCTAGGTTACCTAGCAGGCACTTGGACTATGTAGGTTAACTAGGGGGCACTTGCACTCTCTAGGTTACCTAGCGGGTACTTGGACTATGTACCTTCCTTAGCGGGCACTTGGACTATCTATGTTAACTAGCGGGCACGTGGACTATGTAGGTTACCTAGCGGACCCTTGCACTATGTAGGTTACCTAGCGGTCACTTGGACTATGTAGGTTAACTAGAGGACACTTGGACGATCTAGGCTAACAAGTGGGCCCTTGGACTATGTAGGTTAACTAGCCGGCACTTGGACGATCTAGGTTAACTAGCGGGCACTTGGACGATCTAGGTTAACCAGCGGGCACTTGGACTATCAAAGTTAACAAGCGAGCCTTTGGACTATGTAGGTTAACTAGCGGGCCCTTAGACTATCTAGGTTACCTAGATAGCATTTGGACTATCTAGGTTCCCTAGCGGGCATTTGGAGTATGTAGGTTCCTTAGCGGGCACTTGGACTATGTAGGTTCCCTATCGGGTACTTGGACTATGTAGGTTTCTATCGGGCATTTGGGCTATGTAGGTTAACTAGCGGGCACTTGGACATCTAGGTTACCTAGCGGGCACTTGGTCTATGTACAAACCCTAGCGGGTACTTGGACTATCTGGGATACCTAGCGGGCACTTGTACTATCTAGGTTACCAGCTGGCACTTGGACTGTGTAGGTCAAGTAGCGGGCCCTTGGACTATCTAGGTTAGCTAACGGGCACTTGGACTATCTAGGTTACCTAACGGGCACTTGGATTATGTAGGTTCCCTAGTTGGCACTTAGACTATGTAGGTTTCCTTGCGGGCATTTGGACTATGTAGGTTACCTTGCGAGCACTTGGACTTTGTAGGTTCCCAAAAGGGCACTTGGACTATGTAGGTTCCCTAGCGGTCACTTGGACTATGTAGGCTCCCTAGAAGGCACTTGGACTATGTAGATTACATATCGGGCACTTTGACTATGTAGGTTAACTAGCGGGCACTTGGACTATCCAGGTTACGAAGCGGGCACTTGGACTATGTAGGTTACTAAACGGGCACTTGGACTATCTAGGTTAACGAATGGACACTTGGACTATGTAGTTAACCTAGCGGGAACTTGGACTGTCTAGGTTACATAGCAGGCACTTGGACTATCTAGGTTAACGAACGGGCACTTGGACTATGTATGTTAGCTAACAGGCACTTAGACTATCTAGGTTACCTAGCAGGCACTTGGACTATGTAGGTTACCTAGCGGACAATTGGACGATCTAGGTTAACTAGCGGGAACTTGGAATATGTAGATTAACTAAGGGGCCCTTCGACTATGTAGGTTAACTAGCAGGCACTTGGACTATCTAGGTTACCTAGCGGGCACTTTGTCTATGTACAAACCCTAGCGGTCACTTGGACTATCTGGGTTACCTAGCGGGCACTTGGAATATGTACGTCCCCTAGTGGGCACTTGGACTATCTAGGTTAACTAACGGGCACTAGGACTATCTAGGTTAACAAACGGGCACTTGGTCTATCTAGGTTACCTAGCGGGCACTTGGACTATGTAGGTCAACTAGCGGGCCCTTGGACTATCTAGGTTAGTTAACGGGCATATGGATTATGTAGGTTAACTAGCGGACACTTGGACGATCTAGGTTAACTAGCGGGCCCTATCACTATGTAGGTTATCTAGCGGGCCTTTGGACTATGTAGGTTAACTAGCGGGCACTTGGATTATCTAAGTTACCTGGCGGGCACTTGAACTATGTAGGTTAACTAGTGGGCCCTTAGACTATCTTGGTTAGCTAACGGTCAATTGGACTATGTAGGTTAATTAGCGGGTACTTGGACTATGTAGGTTCCCTAGCGGGCATTTGGACTATATAGATTACCTAGCGGGCACTTGGACTTTGTAGGTTACCTAGCGGGCACTTGGATTATCTAGGTTACCTAGCGGGCACTTGGATGATACAGGTTCCCTAGCCAGCCCTAAGACTATTGGTTCCCTAAAGGGTACTTGGACTATGTAGGTTCCATAGCGGGCACTTGGACTATGTAGGTTCCCTATCGGGCACTTGGACTATATAGGTTCCTATCGGGCACTTAGACTATGTAGGTTAACTAGCGGGCACATGGACTATCTAGGTTACCTAGCGGGCACTTATTCTATGTACATACCCTAGCGGGCACTTGGACTATGTATGTCCCCTAGAGGGCACTTGGACTATCTAGGTTAACTAAAGGGCACTAGGACTATCTAGTTTAAGTAGCGGGCACTAGGTCTATCTAGGTTACATAGCCGCCACTTGGACTATCTAGGTTAGCTAACAGGCACTTGGACTATCTATGATCCCTAGCGGGCACTTTTACTATCTAGGTTACCTAGCTGGCACTTGGACTATGTAGGTCAACTAGCGGGCCCTTGGACTATCTAGGTTAGCTAACGGGCACTTGGACTATCTAGGTTACCTAACGGGCACTTGGATTATGTAGGTTCCCTAGCGGGCACTTAGACTATGTAGGTTTCCTTGCGGGCATTTGGACTATGTAGGTTACCTAGCGAGCACTTGGACTATATAGGTTCCCTAACGGGCACTTGGACTATGTAGGTTCCCTAGCGGTCACGTGGACTATGTAGGCTCTCTAGAAGGCACTTGGACTATGTAGGTTACCTATCGGGCACTTTGACTATGTAGGTTAACTAGCGGGCACTTGGACTATCCAGGTTACGAAGCGGGCACTTGGACTATGTAGGTTACCAAAAGGGCACTTGGACTATCTAGGTTAACGAATGGACACTTGGACTATATAGGTAACCTAGCGGGCACTTGGACTGTTTAGGTTACATAGCGGGCAATTGGCCTATCTAGGTTAACGAAAGGGCACTTGGACTATGTAGGTTAGCTAACAGGCACTTAGACTATCTAGGTTACCTAGCAGGCACTTGGACTATGTAGGTTACCTAGCGGACACTTGGACTATCTAGGTTAACTAGCAGGCCCTTGGACTATCTAGGTTACCTAGCGGGCACTTGAACTATCTAGGTTAACTAGCGGGCACTTGGACTATCTAGGTTACCTAGCGGGCACTTGGACTATGTAGGTTAACTAGAAGGCACTTGGACTATCAAGGTTACCTAGCGGGCTCTTGGACTATGTAGGTTACCTAGCGGGCACTTGGACTGTCTAGGTTACCTAGCGGGCACTTGCACTATCTACGTTAACGAACGGGCACTTGGACTATGTTGATTAACTAGCGGACACTTGTACAATCTAGGTTAGCTAACGGGCAATTGGACTATCAAGGTTACCTAACGGGCACTTGGACTATGTAGGTTACCTAGCAGGCACTTTGACTATCTAGGTTAACTAACGGGCACTGGGACTATGTAGGTTGGCTAGCGAGCACTTGGACTATGTAGGTTCCCAAGCGTGCGCTTGGACTATGTAGGTTCCCTAGCGGGTACTTGGACTGTCTACGTTAACTAGCGGGCAATTGGACTGTCTAGGTTACCTAGTGGGCACTTGGACTATGTAGTTTAACTAGCAGGCACTTGGACTATGTAGGTTAACTAGCGGGCACTTGGACTATCTAGGTTACCTAGCGGGCACTTGGACTATGTACGTTCCTTAGCGGGCACTTGGGCTATCTACGTTACCTAGCGGGCACTTGGACTATGTAGGTTAACGAACGGGCACTTGGACTATGTAGGTAACCTAGTGGTCACTTGGACTGTCTAGGTTACCTAGCGGGCATTTGGACTATGTAGGTTAACTAGCGGGCACTTGGACTATCTAGGTTAACTAGCGGGCCCTTCGTCTATGTAGGTTAAGTAGCAGGCCCTTGGACAATGTAAGTTAACTAGAGGGCACTTGGATGATCCTGGTTAACTAGCGGGCACTTGGACTGTCTAGGTTAACTAGCGGGCACTTGGACTATCTAAGTTAACTAGTTGGCACTTGGACTATGTAGGTTCCTAGCGGGCATTTGGACTATATAGGTTACCTAGCGGGCACTTGGACAATGTAGGTTCCCTAGCGGGCACTTGGACTATCTAGGTTCCCTAAAGGGCACTTGGACTATGTAGGTTACCTAGCGGACAATTGGACAATCTAGGTTAACTAGCGTGCACTTGGACTATGTAGGTTAACTAGCGGACACTTGAACTATGTAGGTTACCTAGCGGGCACTTGGACTATGTAGGTTAACTAGCAGGCCCTTGGACTATCTAGGTTACCTAGCAGGCACTTGGACTATGTAGGTTAACTAGGGGGCACTTGCACTCTCTAGGTTACCTAGCGGGTACTTGGACTATGTACCTTCCTTAGCGGGCACTTGGACTATCTATGTTAACTAGCGGGCACGTGGACTATGTAGGTTACCTAGCGGACCCTTGCACTATGTAGGTTACCTAGCGGTCACTTGGACTATGTAGGTTAACTAGAGGACACTTGGACGATCTAGGCTAACAAGTGGGCCCTTGGACTATGTAGGTTAACTAGCCGGCACTTGGACGATCTAGGTTAACTAGCGGGCACCTGGACGATCTAGGTTAACCAGCGGGCACTTGGACTATCAAAGTTAACAAGCGAGCCTTTGGACTATGTAGGTTAACTAGCGGGCCCTTAGACTATCTAGGTTACCTAGATAGCATTTGGACTATCTAGGTTCCCTAGCGGGCATTTGGAGTATGTAGGTTCCTTAGCGGGCACTTGGACTATGTAGGTTCCCTATCGGGTACTTGGACTATGTAGGTTTCTATCGGGCATTTGGGCTATGTAGGTTAACTAGCGGGCACTTGGACATCTAGGTTACCTAGCGGGCACTTGGTCTATGTACAAACCCTAGCGGGTACTTGGACTATCTGGGATACCTAGCGGGCACTTGTACTATCTAGGTTACCAGCTGGCACTTGGACTGTGTAGGTCAAGTAGCGGGCCCTTGGACTATCTAGGTTAGCTAACGGGCACTTGGACTATCTAGGTTACCTAACGGGCACTTGGATTATGTAGGTTCCCTAGTTGGCACTTAGACTATGTAGGTTTCCTTGCGGGCATTTGGACTATGTAGGTTACCTTGCGAGCACTTGGACTTTGTAGGTTCCCAAAAGGGCACTTGGACTATGTAGGTTCCCTAGCGGTCACTTGGACTATGTAGGCTCCCTAGAAGGCACTTGGACTATGTAGATTACATATCGGGCACTTTGACTATGTAGGTTAACTAGCGGGCACTTGGACTATCCAGGTTACGAAGCGGGCACTTGGACTATGTAGGTTACTAAACGGGCACTTGGACTATCTAGGTTAACGAACGGACACTTGGACTATGTAGTTAACCTAGCGGGAACTTGGACTGTCTAGGTTACATAGCGGGCACTTGGACTATCTAGGTTAACGAACGGGCACTTGGACTATGTATGTTAGCTAACAGGCACTTTGAATATCTAGGTTACCTAGCAGGCACTTGGACTATGTAGGTTACCTATGGACAATTGGACGATCTAGGTTAACTAGCGGGAACTTGGAATATGTAGATTAACTAAGGGGCCCTTCGACTATGTAGGTTAACTAGCAGGCACTTGGACTATCTAGGTTACCTAGCGGGCACTTTGTCTATGTACAAACCCTAGCGGTCACTTGGACTATCTGGGTTACCTAGCGGGCACTTGGAATATGTACGTCCCCTAGTGGGCACTTGGACTATCTAGGTTAACTAACGGGCACTAGGACTATCTAGGTTAACAAACGGGCACTTGGTCTATCTAGGTTACCTAGCGGGCACTTGGACTATGTAGGTCAACTAGCGGGCCCTTGGACTATCTAGGTTAGTTAACGGGCATATGGATTATGTAGGTTAACTAGCGGACACTTGGACGATCTAGGTTAACTAGCGGGCCCTATCACTATGTAGGTTATCTAGCGGGCCTTTGGACTATGTAGGTTAACTAGCGGGCACTTGGATTATCTAAGTTACCTGGCGGGCACTTGAACTATGTAGGTTAACTAGTGGGCCCTTAGACTATCTTGGTTAGCTAACGGTCAATTGGACTATGTAGGTTAATTAGCGGGTACTTGGACTATGTAGGTTCCCTAGCGGGCATTTGGACTATATAGATTACCTAGCGGGCACTTGGACTTTGTAGGTTACCTA
The DNA here is from genome assembly GCF_050624435.1 of Tenrec ecaudatus. NCBI lineage: Eukaryota > Metazoa > Chordata > Mammalia > Afrosoricida > Tenrecidae > Tenrec > Tenrec ecaudatus. Next base: position 83,300 of record NW_027459343.1, on the reverse strand, counting down.
GCGGGCACTTGGATTATCTAGGTTACCTAGCGGGCACTTGGATGATACAGGTTCCCTAGCCAGCACTAAGACTATTGGTTCCCTAAAGGGTACTTGGACTATGTAGGTTCCATAGCGGGCACTTGGACTATGTAGGTTCCCTATCGGGCACTTGGACTATATAGGTTCCTATCGGGCACTTAGACTATGTAGGTTAACTAGCGGGCACATGGACTATCTAGGTTACCTAGCGGGCACTTATTCTATGTACATACCCTAGCGGGCACTTGGACTATGTATGTCCCCTAGAGGGCACTTGGACTATCTAGGTTAACTAAAGGGCACTAGGACTATCTAGTTTAAGTAGCGGGCACTAGGTCTATCTAGGTTACATAGCCGCCACTTGGACTATCTAGGTTAGCTAACAGGCACTTGGACTATCTATGATCCCTAGCGGGCACTTTTACTATCTAGGTTACCTAGCTGGCACTTGGACTATGTAGGTCAACTAGCGGGCCCTTGGACTATCTAGGTTAGCTAACGGGCACTTGGACTATCTAGGTTACCTAACGGGCACTTGGATTATGTAGGTTCCCTAGCGGGCACTTAGGCTATGTAGGTTTCCTTGCGGGCATTTGGACTATGTAGGTTACCTAGCGAGCACTTGGACTATATAGGTTCCCTAACGGGCACTTGGACTATGTAGGTTCCCTAGCGGTCACGTGGACTATGTAGGCTCTCTAGAAGGCACTTGGACTATGTAGGTTACCTATCGGGCACTTTGACTATGTAGGTTAACTAGCGGGCACTTGGACTATCCAGGTTACGAAGCGGGCACTTGGACTATGTAGGTTACCAAAAGGGCACTTGGACTATCTAGGTTAACGAATGGACACTTGGACTATATAGGTAACCTAGCGGGCACTTGGACTGTTTAGGTTACATAGCGGGCAATTGGCCTATCTAGGTTAACGAAAGGGCACTTGGACTATGTAGGTTAGCTAACAGGCACTTAGACTATCTAGGTTACCTAGCAGGCACTTGGACTATGTAGGTTACCTAGCGGACACTTGGACTATCTAGGTTAACTAGCAGGCCCTTGGACTATCTAGGTTACCTAGCGGGCACTTGAACTATCTAGGTTAACTAGCGGGCACTTGGACTATCTAGGTTACCTAGCGGGCACTTGGACTATGTAGGTTAACTAGAAGGCACTTGGACTATCAAGGTTACCTAGCGGGCTCTTGGACTATGTAGGTTACCTAGCGGGCACTTGGACTGTCTAGGTTACCTAGCGGGCACTTGCACTATCTACGTTAACGAACGGGCACTTGGACTATGTTGGTTAACTAGCGGACACTTGTACAATCTAGGTTAGCTAACGGGCAATTGGACTATCAAGGTTACCTAACGGGCACTTGGACTATGTAGGTTACCTAGCAGGCACTTTGACTATCTAGGTTAACTAACGGGCACTGGGACTATGTAGGTTGGCTAGCGAGCACTTGGACTATGTAGGTTCCCAAGCGTGCGCTTGGACTATGTAGGTTCCCTAGCGGGTACTTGGACTGTCTACGTTAACTAGCGGGCAATTGGACTGTCTAGGTTACCTAGTGGGCACTTGGACTATGTAGTTTAACTAGCAGGCACTTGGACTATGTAGGTTAACTAGCGGGCACTTGGACTATCTAGGTTACCTAGCGGGCACTTGGACTATGTACGTTCCCTAGCGGGCACTTGGGCTATCTACGTTACCTAGCGGGCACTTGGACTATGTAGGTTAACGAACGGGCACTTGGACTATGTAGGTAACCTAGTGGTCACTTGGACTGTCTAGGTTACCTAGCGGGCATTTGGACTATGTAGGTTAACTAGCGGGCACTTGGACTATCTAGGTTAACTAGCGGGCCCTTCGTCTATGTAGGTTAAGTAGCAGGCCCTTGGACAATGTAAGTTAACTAGAGGGCACTTGGATGATCCTGGTTAACTAGCGGGCACTTGGACTGTCTAGGTTAACTAGCGGGCACTTGGACTATCTAGGTTAACTAGTTGGCACTTGGACTATGTAGGTTCCTAGCGGGCATTTGGACTATATAGGTTACCTAGCGGGCACTTGGACAATGTAGGTTCCCTAGCGGGCACTTGGACTATCTAGGTTCCCTAAAGGGCACTTGGACTATGTAGGTTACCTAGCGGACAATTGGACAATCTAGGTTAACTAGCGTGCACTTGGACTATGTAGGTTAACTAGCGGACACTTGAACTATGTAGGTTACCTAGCGGGCACTTGGACTATGTAGGTTAACTAGCAGGCCCTTGGACTATCTAGGTTACCTAGCAGGCACTTGGACTATGTAGGTTAACTAGGGGGCACTTGCACTCTCTAGGTTACCTAGCGGGTACTTGGACTATGTACCTTCCTTAGCGGGCACTTGGACTATCTATGTTAACTAGCGGGCACGTGGACTATGTAGGTTACCTAGCGGACCCTTGCACTATGTAGGTTACCTAGCGGTCACTTGGACTATGTAGGTTAACTAGAGGACACTTGGACGATCTAGGCTAACAAGTGGGCCCTTGGACTATGTAGGTTAACTAGCCGGCACTTGGACGATCTAGGTTAACTAGCGGGCACTTGGACGATCTAGGTTAACCAGCGGGCACTTGGACTATCAAAGTTAACAAGCGAGCCTTTGGACTATGTAGGTTAACTAGCGGGCCCTTAGACTATCTAGGTTACCTAGATAGCATTTGGACTATCTAGGTTCCCTAGCGGGCATTTGGAGTATGTAGGTTCCTTAGCGGGCACTTGGACTATGTAGGTTCCCTATCGGGTACTTGGACTATGTAGGTTTCTATCGGGCATTTGGGCTATGTAGGTTAACTAGCGGGCACTTGGACATCTAGGTTACCTAGCGGGCACTTGGTCTATGTACAAACCCTAGCGGGCACTTGGACTATCTGGGATACCTAGTGGGCACTTGTACTATCTAGGTTACCAGCTGGCACTTGGACTGTGTAGGTCAAGTAGCGGGCCCTTGGACTATCTAGGTTAGCTAACGGGCACTTGGACTATCTAGGTTACCTAACGGGCACTTGGATTATGTAGGTTCCCTAGTTGGCACTTAGACTATGTAGGTTTCCTTGCGGGCATTTGGACTATGTAGGTTACCTTGCGAGCACTTGGACTTTGTAGGTTCCCAAAAGGGCACTTGGACTATGTAGGTTCCCTAGCGGTCACTTGGACTATGTAGGCTCCCTAGAAGGCACTTGGACTATGTAGATTACATATCGGGCACTTTGACTATGTAGGTTAACTAGCGGGCACTTGGACTATCCAGGTTACGAAGCGGGCACTTGGACTATGTAGGTTACTAAACGGGCACTTGGACTATCTAGGTTAACGAACGGACACTTGGACTATGTAGTTAACCTAGCGGGAACTTGGACTGTCTAGGTTACATAGCGGGCACTTGGACTATCTAGGTTAACGAACGGGCACTTGGACTATGTATGTTAGCTAACAGGCACTTTGACTATCTAGGTTACCTAGCAGGCACTTGGACTATGTAGGTTACCTATGGACAATTGGACGATCTAGGTTAACTAGCGGGAACTTGGAATATGTAGATTAACTAAGGGGCCCTTCGACTATGTAGGTTAACTAGCAGGCACTTGGACTATCTAGGTTACCTAGCGGGCACTTTGTCTATGTACAAACCCTAGCGGTCACTTGGACTATCTGGGTTACCTAGCGGGCACTTGGAATATGTACGTCCCCTAGTGGGCACTTGGACTATCTAGGTTAACTAACGGGCACTAGGACTATCTAGGTTAACAAACGGGCACTTGGTCTATCTAGGTTACCTAGCGGGCACTTGGACTATGTAGGTCAACTAGCGGGCCCTTGGACTATCTAGGTTAGTTAGCGGGCATATGGATTATGTAGGTTAACTAGCGGACACTTGGACGATCTAGGTTAACTAGCGGGCCCTATCACTATGTAGGTTATCTAGCGGGCCTTTGGACTATGTAGGTTAACTAGCGGGCACTTGGATTATCTAAGTTACCTGGCGGGCACTTGAACTATGTAGGTTAACTAGTGGGCCCTTAGACTATCTTGGTTAGCTAACGGTCAATTGGACTATGTAGGTTAATTAGCGGGTACTTGGACTATGTAGGTTCCCTAGCGGGCATTTGGACTATATAGATTACCTAGCGGGCACTTGGACTTTGTAGGTTACCTAGCGGGCACTTGGATTATCTAGGTTACCTAGCGGGCACTTGGATGATACAGGTTCCCTAGCCAGCACTAAGACTATTGGTTCCCTAAAGGGTACTTGGACTATGTAGGTTCCATAGCGGGCACTTGGACTATGTAGGTTCCCTATCGGGCACTTGGACTATATAGGTTCCTATCGGGCACTTAGACTATGTAGGTTAACTAGCGGGCACATGGACTATCTAGGTTACCTAGCGGGCACTTATTCTATGTACATACCCTAGCGGGCACTTGGACTATGTATGTCCCCTAGAGGGCACTTGGACTATCTAGGTTAACTAAAGGGCACTAGGACTATCTAGTTTAAGTAGCGGGCACTAGGTCTATCTAGGTTACATAGCCGCCACTTGGACTATCTAGGTTAGCTAACAGGCACTTGGACTATCTATGATCCCTAGCGGGCACTTTTACTATCTAGGTTACCTAGCTGGCACTTGGACTATGTAGGTCAACTAGCGGGCCCTTGGACTATCTAGGTTAGCTAACGGGCACTTGGACTATCTAGGTTACCTAACGGGCACTTGGATTATGTAGGTTCCTTAGCGGGCACTTGGACTATGTAGGTTCCCTATCGGGTACTTGGACTATGTAGGTTTCTATCGGGCATTTGGGCTATGTAGGTTAACTAGCGGGCACTTGGACATCTAGGTTACCTAGCGGGCACTTGGTCTATGTACAAACCCTAGCGGGCACTTGGACTATCTGGGATACCTGGCGGGCACTTGTACTATCTAGGTTACCAGCTGGCACTTGGACTGTGTAGGTCAAGTAGCGGGCCCTTGGACTATCTAGGTTAGCTAACGGGCACTTGGACTATCTAGGTTACCTAACGGGCACTTGGATTATGTAGGTTCCCTAGTTGGCACTTAGACTATGTAGGTTTCCTTGCGGGCATTTGGACTATGTAGGTTACCTTGCGAGCACTTGGACTTTGTAGGTTCCCAAAAGGGCACTTGGACTATGTAGGTTCCCTAGCGGTCACTTGGACTATGTAGGCTCCCTAGAAGGCACTTGGACTATGTAGATTACATATCGGGCACTTTGACTATGTAGGTTAACTAGCGGGCACTTGGACTATCCAGGTTACGAAGCGGGCACTTGGACTATGTAGGTTACTAAACGGGCACTTGGACTATCTAGGTTAACGAACGGACACTTGGACTATGTAGTTAACCTAGCGGGAACTTGGACTGTCTAGGTTACATAGCGGGCACTTGGACTATCTAGGTTAACGAACGGGCACTTGGACTATGTATGTTAGCTAACAGGCATTTTGACTATCTAGGTTACCTAGCAGGCACTTGGACTATGTAGGTTACCTAGCGGACAATTGGACGATCTAGGTTAACTAGCGGGAACTTGGAATATGTAGATTAACTAAGGGGCCCTTCGACTATGTAGGTTAACTAGCAGGCACTTGGACTATCTAGGTTACCTAGTGGGCACTTGGTCTATGTACAAACCCTAGCGGTCACTTGGACTATCTGGGTTACCTAGCGGGCACTTGGAATATGTACGTCCCCTAGTGGGCACTTGGACTATCTAGGTTAACTAACGGGCACTAGGACTATCTAGGTTAACAAACGGGCACTTGGTCTATATAGGTTACCTAGCGGGCACTTGGACTATGTAGGTCAACTAGCGGGCCCTTGGACTATCTAGGTTAGTTAACGGGTATATGGATTATGTAGGTTAACTAGCGGACACTTGGACGATCTAGGTTAACTAGCGGGCCCTATCACTATGTATGTTATCTAGCGGGCCTTTGGACTATGTAGGTTAACTAGCGGGCACTTGGATTATCTACGTTACCTGGCGGGCACTTGAACTATGTAGGTTAACTAGTGGGCCCTTAGACTATCTTGGTTAGCTAACGGTCAATTGGACTATGTAGGTTAATTAGCGGGTACTTGGACTATGTAGGTTCCCTAGCGGGCATTTGGACTATATAGATTACCTAGCGGGCACTTGGACTTTGTAGGTTACCTAGCGGACACTTGGATTATCTAGGTTACCTAGCGGGCACTTGGAAGTTACACGTTCCCTAGCCAGCACTAAGACTATTGGTTCCCTAAAGGGCACTTGGACTATGTAGGTTCCATAGCGGGCACTTGGACTATGTAGGTTCCCTATCGGGCACTTGGACTATATAGGTTTCTATTGGGCACTTAGACTATGTAGGTTAACTAGCGGGCACATGGACTATCTAGGTTACCTAGCGGGCACTTGTTCTATGTACATACCCTTGCAGGCACTTGGACTATGTATGTCCCCTTAGAGGGCACTTGGACTATCTAGGTTAACTAAAGGGCACTAGGACTATCTAGTTTAACTAGCGGGCACTAGGTCTATCTAGGTTACATAGCCGCCACTTGGATTATCTAGGTTAGCTAACAGGCACTTGGACTATCTATGATCCCTAGCGGGCACTTGTACTATCTAGGTTACCTAGCTGGCACTTGGACTATGTAGGTCAACTAGCGGGCCCTTGGACTATCTAGGTTAGCTAACGGGCACTTGGACTATCTAGGTTACCTAACGGGCACTTGGATTATGTAGGTTCCCTAGCGGGCACTTAGACTATGTAGGTTTCCTTGCGGGCATTTGGACTATGTAGGTTACCTAGCGAGCACTTGGACTATATAGGTTCCCTAACGGGCACTTGGACTATGTAGGTTCCCTAGCGGTCACGTGGACTATGTAGGCTCCCTAGAAGGCACTTGGACTGTGTAGGTTACCTATCGGGCACTTTGACTATGTAGGTTAACTAGCGGGCACTTGGATTATCCAGGTTACGAAGCGGGCACTTGTACTATGTAGGTTACCAAAAGGGCACTTGGACTATCTAGGTTAACGAATGGACACTTGGACTATATAGGTAACCTAGCGGGCACTTGGACTGTCTAGGTTACATAGCGGGCAATTGGCCTATCTAGGTTAACGAAAGGGCACTTGGACTATGTAGGTTAGCTAACAGGCACTTAGACTATCTAGGTTACCTAGCAGGCACTTGGACTATGTAGGTTACCTAGCGGACACTTGGACTATCTAGGTTAACTAGCGGGCCCTTGGACTATCTAGGTTACCTAGCGGGCACTTGGACTATCTAGGTTACCTAGCGGGCACTTGGACTATCTAGGTTACCTAGCCGGCACTTGGACTATGTAGGTTAACTAGAAGGCACTTGGACTATCAAGGTTACATAGCGGGCTCTTGGACTATGTAGGTTACCTAGCGGGCACTTGGACTGTCTAGGTTACCTAGCGGGCACTTGCACTATCTACGTTAACGAACGGGCACTTGGACTATGTTGGTTAACTAGCGGACACTTGTACAATCTAGGTTACCTAACGGGCACTTGGACTATGTAGGTTACCTAGCAGGCACTTTGACTATCTAGGTTAACTAACGGGCACTGGGACTATGTAGGTTGGCTAGCGAGCACTTGGACTATGTAGGTTCCCAAGCGGGCGCTTGCACTATGTAGGTTCCCTAGCGGGTACTTGGACTGTCTACGTCAACTAGCGGGCTATTGGACTGTCTAGGTTACCTAGTGGGCACTTGGACTATGTAGTTTAACTAGCAGGCACTTGGACTATGTAGGTTAACTAGCGGGCACTTGGACTATCTATGTTACCTAGCGGGCACTTGTACTATGTACGTTCCCTAGCGGGCACTTGGGCTATCTACGTTACCTAGCGGGCACTTGGACTATGTAGGTTAACGAATGGGCACTTGGACTATGTAGGTAACCTAGTGGTCACTTGGACTGTCTAGGTTACCTAGCGGGCATTTGGACTATGTAGGTTAACCAGCGGGCACTTGGAATATCTAGGTTAACTAGCGGGCCCTTCGTCTATGTAGGTTAAGTAGCAGGCCCTTGGACAATGTAAGTTAACTAGAGGGCACTTGGATGATCCTGGTTAACTAGCGGGCACTTGGACTGTCTAGGTTAACTAGTGGGCACTTGGACTATGTAGGTTCCTAGCGGGCATTTGGACTATATAGGTTACCTAGCGGGCACTTGGACTATGTAGGTTCCCTAGCGGGCACTTGGACTATCTAGGTTCCCTAAAGGGCACTTGGTCTATGTAGGTTACCTAGCGGACAATTGGACAATCTAGGTTAACTAGCGTGCACTTGGACTATGTAGGTTAACTAGCAGGCCCTTGGACTATCTATGTTACCTAGCAGGCACTTGGACTATGTAGGTTAACTAGCGGGCACTTGCACTCTCTAGGTTACCTAGCGGGTACTTGGACTATGTACCTTCCTTAGCGGGCACTTGGACTATCTATGTTAACTAGCGGGCACGTGGACTATGTAGGTTACCTAGCGGACCCTTGCACTATGTAGGTTACCTAGCGGGCACTTGGACTATGTAGGTTAACTAGAGGACACTTGGACGATCTAGGTTAACAAGTGGGCCCTTGGACTACGTAGGTTAACTAGCCGGCACTTGGACGATCTAGTTTAACTAGCGGGCACTTGGACGATCTAGGTTAACCAGCGGGCACTTGGACTATCAAAGTTAACAAGCGAGCCCTTGGACTATGTAGGTTAACTAGCGGGCCCTTGGACTATCTAGGTTACCTAGATAGCACTTGGACTATCTAGGTTCCCTAGCGGGCATTTGGACTATGTAGGTTCCATAGCGAGCACTTGGACTATGTAGGTTCCCTATCGGGTACTTGGACTATGTAGGTTTCTATCGGTCATTTGGACTATGTAGGTTAACTAGCGGGCACTTGGACATCTAGGTTACCTAGCGGGCACTTGGTCTATGTACAAACCCTAGCGGGCAGTTGGACTATCTGGGATACCTAGCGGGCACTTGTACTATCTAGGTTAACTAGCGGGCACTTGGACTATGTACGTTCCCTAGCGGGCACTTGGGGTATCTACGTTACCTAGCGGGCACTTGGACTATGTAGGTTAACGAACGGGCACTTGGACTATGTAGGTAACCTAATGGTCACTTGGACTGTATAGGTTACCTAGCGGGCACTTGGACTATGTAGGTTAACTAGCGGGCTCTTGGTTTATGTAGGTAAATTAGCAGGCCCTTGGACTATGTAAGTTAACTAGAGGGCACTTGGACGATCCTAGTTAACTAGCGGGCACTTGGACTATCTAGGTTAACTAGCGGGCACTTGGACTATCTATTGTAAGTAGCGGGCACTTGGACTATCTAGGTTAACTAGCGGGCCCTTGGACTATCTAGGTTACCTAGCGGGCACTTGGACTATCTAGGTTAACTAGCGGGCACTTGGACTATCTAGGTTACCTAGCGGGCACTTGGACTATGTAGGTTAACTAGAAGGCACTTGGACTATCTAGGTTACCTAGCGGGCTCTTGGACTATGTAGGTTAACGAACGTGCACTTGGACTATTTAGGTAACCTAGCGGGCACTTGGACTGTCTAGGTTACCTAGCGGGCACTTGGACTATCTAAGTTAACGTACGGGCACTTGGACTATGTAGGTGAACTAGCGGACACTTTGAATATCTAGGTTAGCTAACGGGCAATTGGACTATCAAGGTTACCTAACGGGCACTTGGACTATGTAGGTTACCTAGCGGGCACTTGGACTATCTTGGTTACCTAGCAGGCAATTGGACTGTCTAGGTTACCTAGTGGGCACTTGGACTATGTAGTTTACCTAGCAGGCACTTGGACTATGTAGGTGAACTAGCGGGCACTTGGACTATCTAGGTTACCTAGCGGGCCCTTGGACTATGTACGTTCCCTAGCGGGCACTTGGGCTATCTACGTTACCTAGCGGGCACTTGGACTATGTAGGTTAACGAACGGGCACTTGGACTATGTAGGTAACCTAATGGTCACTTGGACTGTATAGGTTACCTAGCGGGCACTTGGACTATGTAGGTTAACTAGCGGGCTCTTGGTTTATGTAGGTTAATTAGCAGGCCCTTGGACTATGTAAGTTAACTAGAGGGCACTTGGACGATCCTAGTTAACTAGCGGGCACTTGGACTATCTAGGTTAACTAGCGGGCACTTGGACTATCTAGGGTAAGTAGCGGGCACTTGGACTATCTAGGTTAACTAGCGGGCCCTTGCACTATGTAGGTTACCTAGCGGGCACTTGGACTATGTAGGTTAACTAGAGGACACTTGGACGATCTAGGTTAACAAGTGGGCCCTTGGACTATGTAGGTTAACTAGAAGGCACTTGGACTATCAAGGTTACCTAGCGGGCTCTTGGACTATGTAGGTTAACGAACGGGCACTTGGACTATGTAGGTAACCTAGTGGTCTCTTGGACTATCTAGGTTACCCAGCGGGCACTTGGACTATGTAGGTTAACTAGAAGGCACTTGGACTATCAAGGTTACCTAGCGGGCTCTTGGACTATGTAGGTTAACGAACGGGCACTTGGACTATGTAGGTAACCTAGTGGTCACTTGGACTGTCTAGGTTACCTAGCGGGCATTTGGACTATGTAGGTTAACTAGCGGGCACTTGGACTATCTAGGTTAACTAGCGAGCCCTTCGTCTATGTAGGTTAACTAGCAGGCCCTTGGACAATGTAAGTTAACTAGAGGGCACTTGGATGATCCTGGTTAACTAGCGGGCACTTGGACTGTCTAGGTTAACAAGCGGGCACTTGGACTATCTAGGTTAACTAGTGGGCACTTGGACTATGTAGGTTCCTAGCGGGCATTTGGAGTATATAGGTTACCTAGCGGGTCCTTGGACTATGTAGGTTCCCTAGCGGGCACTTGGACTATCTAGGTTCCCTAAAGGGCACTTGGACTATGTAGGTTACCTAGCGGACAATTGGACAATCTAGGTTAACTAGCGTGCACTTGGACTATGTAGGTTAACTAGCGGACACTTGAACTATGTAGGTTACCTAGCGGGCACTTGGACTATGTAGATTAACTAGCAGGCCCTTGGACTATCTAGGTTACCTAGAAGGTACTTGGACTGTGTAGGTTAACTAGCGGGCACTTGCACTCTCTAGGTTACCTAGCGGGTACTTGGACTATGTACCTTCCTTAGCGGGCACTTGGACTATCTATGTTAACTAGCGGGCACGTGGACTATGTAGGTTACCTAGCGGACCCTTGCACTATGTAGGTTACCTAGCGGGCACTTGGACTATGTAGGTTAACTAGAGGACACTTGGACGATCTAGGTTAACAAGTGGGCCCTTGGACTATGTAGGTTAACTAGCCGGCACTTGGACGATCTAGGTTAACTAGCGGGCACTTGGACGATCTAGGTTAACCAGCGGGCACTTGGACTATCAAAGTTAACAAGCGAGCCCTTGGACTATGTAGGTCTACTGTCTCTGTTCCCCTACAATTCTGTTGTTTGTTATGCTAGGGTTGGATTATATAGTCATTTTTTCTATTAGTTCCTCCTTCTCCCGCTTCTCCCGCTCTATTTCCATAATGCCAGGGAATCATTTCTCCCATTGATGTTTCTGATGGGTTTATCTATCTTGGATTTCATGCACTGAATGATCTTCATTATACAAATGAATGTTCACAGGTCTAACAAACTAAATTAGGTAAAACTGGGAACATAATAGTAAAGGGATGAAAAGAAAAGAACTCGTAACACTATGTTTGATCTAATCAGGTTGCAGCTTGATGACCTCATTTGGAGGTTCAAAGGAGATAAATCGCTCACTGGAGGTCAGATACATTCTCTGCTACACATTCCTGCTGAAAATCTGCATGGAGCTGTGCTGATAGAGTAAGAGCCCTGTAGCTGAAGGAGCCATCTGGAGAGCCACACCAGCACTGATGCTTCCACCACCAATGGATCCACAACACTTTTCACCCATTGGCCTGTGATCTTCCTAAATTCTGCATCATTGCATGTGTTGCATGAGTTTGAAAAGCAATTTGCAGACTGGTATCAGACATATGGGCTAATACTGGAATTTTGGACTTGATCTGGACTAGGCTGGGATGTTTTCTTAATATACAACTACTCTTTGACATAAAGCTCTTTCTTATACACATATGAGTATCGATAAATTTGTTTCTATAGTCAACCCTGACTAACACACAATTATGATATTCACCTTCCTGACCTGATTACTGAAGACACAATGGGTGCATAAACAAATGTGATGAAGAGAGTTGATGGTGTCTCCCTATCAAAAGATAAAGCATCTGGGGCCTTAAAGGCAGACAGTTAAACAAGCAGCCATCTAGCAGGGAAGCCCACATGGAAGAAACACACCAGCTCATGTCATCATGAGGCGTTGATAGGAATAGGTATCAGAAGTTCAATAACATGCTATCAAATTGGTGGTAAGAAGGGTAAACAAAGTGGAGATCCAAAATCCACCTGTAAGATAATTAATTGGACAGTCCCTTACAGAAGGGCCATATGGGAAAGAAGATATATCCAGGGTGCTTTACAACATTGTGTGTTTTCCTGTATTTGAAATTTAGGATAGGTAAATTTTTAGAGGTTTAACTGGTTTAAATTTTTAGAGGTTTAGAGGTTTAATAATTACCTAGAGTCAAGACAAAGGAGGTTGGAAAGAAATGGGGTGTTAACAACAAGGACTATGAGAAAGAAGAAAATGTTTTGAAATAGGATTGAACCATTAAATTTTTAATTGGATAATATGTGATTTATATACGAATAAGAATTATTTTAAAAAGCATGCCTAGCACAAATTTATGGGTGAGGGTTATTGATTCATGAAAAGTCAAGCAAAATTGTAGGAAGGGAAGAAATAAATAGAAACAAAGAGAGCACTGCCAGGTGATTCTCTACCTGCTGTGTCAGCACATTGTACTATGGAGGCAAGGTCTGTCTTGTGAATAGAGCTTCTAGAAGACCGATAATCATTACAAAATATAAAGCATTGTCTGTATTCATTATTATAGCCATTCATCATCATTACCCACTCCCCCCCCCCAAAGTGATAAACTTCCTCCAAGACAGATTATTTGTGCTGTAAGCCTTTTCACATACTTACCTGAGAAATAATGAGTGAGGTAGCAGTCCAGGTAGCACTGGGCAGTTGGCTGGAAAGGTACTCTTGGTTCCCTTGGCCTGACTTAATGAGCCTCCTCCTTTAAAATATTTTCATTTCTTTTTATATTCCTTTAAAAACCAAGAAGAGTGATGAGACATTAAGACAAGGAATACTGCTGAGTCTCAGCACCATCTTAATATTCTTATTAGAAAATGAGTGGAGTTTTTATTATTTGCATAAGATGCCCTTTCTCAAGCATTGCATGCCTAAAGAGCTGACCATTCAAGTAAGCAAGGATAACTGAAAATCTTTCCCTGTCACTTTTAGGTCTTTGAATCTGTGGTTCTGAGTTGATTGTGTTGAAACTTGATTGTGAGAACTATAACACCTGTTTTATAACTTTCTAATGAGGAATGTAGAGTCACACTTTAGGATGTGTATTCAAGAATAACAAATGGTAACCACATCCGTGCGCTATGATTCACATACTGGACCCCAGTAGTCTCTCTTGCCAACAGCAAAGCAGTGTTGAAAGATTCAGTCATGATCATTCTGGCAAGTGGTCTACACGGTACCTGCACATAGTAAGCACCTGATAAATTTCACCATCATTATTGCTACTTTTGCTTAGAATTAGTAATGAGCTGGGTATTATTCTCTTCTATACAAAAAGAGTAGAAAAGATCTCTGCTTGTCATAGTGATTCTGGCATAAAAGAAAGTCTGGTGTGCCACCAAATCAATTCCCTCCTGTTTTTAACTTTTCTTTTCTAGGAATAGAAGTGTAAAAAGTTAAGATGTCCATATATAGATAACATCCCTCCTCCAGTTTTGTTTCATTATTATTTTCCTCCAGGCATTTCATCCCAAAGTGGGAAAATTTATTTTCCAAAACTTCTTAACTCCCAAAATTAAAGTCACATTTCTCTGTCTCTGTCCTCTGAAGTCTCTGAGCAGAGGCTTTGGAAGCACTCCATGCCATTATGTCAAGCCCCATTAATTCTCCTCCTTCCATTCATCACTGTGAAACACTAGTTAAAATCTGGCAGGGCCAAGAGCCTTGCTGGATGTAGGAGGCTTGGAGCCAATGTTTAGATATGAGCCATTTAGACAGGAAAAAAATAGTGTTGTCACAGTGCTCCTTTCCAAAACGATGTCCCACAAACTAATTCATAGGAGGGGAGAAAAACTATTCATTTGAAAATGACTAAGAAATGAATTATAATGAAATTATTTTGTAGATTGAAAATCACTTTAGCATATATTCTATTATTTGACCTTCATAACAATAATAAACACCCAAACAAACTCAGTGGCATTGAGTGGACGCCAACTGATAACAACCACACAAGATGGTGGTGCACTGGTTATGAGTTGGGCTGCTATCTTTGATGTAGGCAGTTTGAAGCCACCGGCCACTATTCCAGGAGTCACAATGGGGCTTTCTAGTTCCATAAAGAGTTGCAGTCTTGGAAATTCACAGAAGCAGTGAATTTGTTTTTATTTTGTATAGGGTTTCCAATGTATAATATTTAGGGAACCAAACTGTCATAACTTTCTCTAGTGGGGAAAGTTTAAACCATTGACCTTTTAGTTAGCAACTAAGTGCTTAATAACCAGTCCACAAGGATTTTTTTCAATATGTTCTTTTGGTAGGTGTCATTGAGTCAGTTACAATGGTGACCTTGCACTGTTATCACAATTGTTATGTTTGAGTCCATTGCTGTAGACACTGCCAATTTGTCTCATTCAGGTTTTCCTTTTCTTAATTTTTTAAAACTGGCCCTCTACTTAAAAACAATCATTTTATTGGGGCTCGTACAACTCTTATCACAATTCATGCATCCATCCATTGTGTCAAGCACATTTGTACATTTTTTGCCATCATCATTCTCAAAACATTTTCTTTCTACTTGAGCCCTTGGTATCAGCTTCTCATACTCACCCCCCCACGCCCACCTCATGAACCCTTGATAATTTATAAATTGTTATTATTTTGTGGTGTCATGTTATTATTTTGACAGTGGGCATGTCTTACACTGACCAACGTCTCCCTTGACCCCCCTTTTCTGTTGGCAGCCCTCTACCTTACCAAACATGATGTTCTCCTTCAGGAACTAGATCCTTCTGGCAATATGTTCGAAGTATGTGAGGCAATGTCTCACTCTCCTGGCTTTTAAGGAACATTCTGACTGTGCTTTTTCCAAGATTGATTCATTCATTCTTCTGACAGCTCGTGATATATTAAAAATTCTTCATCAACACAAAAATTGAAATGCATAAATGCCTTTTCAGTCTTCTTTATGAAAGGATTAAAAATACTGTGCTTTGGCGTAGGTGTGCCTTAGTACTGAATGTGAGATCTTTGCTTTGTAACACTTCAGAAAGGCGTTTTGCAGCAGAGTTAGTCTTGCAATGGGAAAGGTTATTTCTTTTTCTCTTTCAACTATTATTTTTAAGAAACAGTTCAATGGTTTAAATATTGAGAATTATGCAATAATCACCACAATGTTTAATCATTTTCTTCATTCTTGTATCCATTGCTATTAGTTCCCTATTTCCCCTCAACATCCTTTGACTCCTATAAAACTATTAGATCTACTAATCTAGTCACTGTCTGGTTATATTTACCTACCCTGAATTTCATAAATAGAAAGTCATAAAAATTCAGTGGCAGAAAATATAATAAATTTTAAATTAACTATATCTACAAATAACCCATTTTCCAATGCACTCTAAGGACAAAACTATTCACATATCTTGCCAATGGTCAGAGGGGGTTCATATTGGAGACTAAGTCTCCAATGGATTCTGCAAATGTCTATCAGGCTTCCATTGTCAACCACAGACTTTTGAAAACTGGATGTTTAATATTTAATCTCTAATATAATTTCCTCCTCTACTTTTGGATTTTATTATTTACAGTCCTTGGATTGAATGGGCTGGGGTGATTCTTCTGTGTGGACTTAGCTGACACCTTAGATGTCTGCTCATTTTAAGATAACCCTTTAAGACTCCAGGTGCTATGCTATTCGTTTTATGGTAGCCAGGCACCACCTGCTTTATTCACAAGACCTTTCTATAACACCCCTATCTTCAGTGATCATTTCATAAAGCAAGTGTTGAGCAGAGCCAAATAATAAGATCTAATTGTTTTTAAATTAGGGTTTATAATTGTGAGCTCAAATTCATTCATGTCTAGATCTAGATTTAGGTATAAATACATAGAGAGGTAACATTATAAACTTATATCGGTAACCTGCAGGGAACACTTGGTATTTCTAATAATAGTATCAACAATCTAGCAAATGATACATAATTTTAAATACTTGTGAGAAAAAGAAAATAAACATTTGTATGAAATCTTATTAGACTTCTCTTTTTTTCCTTTGTTAATTTTTCCAGTGGATTGTTGATTTTATTAATCCTTTCAAAGAATGAACTTGTCTTGTTCATTTTCCCATTGTTTTTCTCTTTTTCACTTGATCTACTTCTGCTCTAATATTTATTATTTCAGTTCTCCTGTAGGGTGAGGTTTAGTTTTGTTGCTCTTGTTCATGTTGTTGAAGATGCTGTGTTAAGGTGGATATTAACTTTGATTTTATCCTCTTTTTTCATGTGTGCATTTATTGCTATGCAGTGCTCTCCGAAAGCTGTGTTTTTGAGTCCCAAAGGTCTGGTTATGTTGTGTTTTCATTCAAGGAATTTTTTAATTCGATCACTTAGTTGGTCTATAACCATTTTTTAAGTAGTATCCTGTGATGTCTCCATGTACTTGGCTTTATGTTCTTGTTTCTATTGCTGATTTCTAGTTTTATAGCATTTTGGTCCATGGAAGTGGAGTGTAGAATCTCAATGTTTTAAAATATTTTAAGGCTTTCTTTGTGGTCTAACATGAGGTCTACTCTAGAGACTACCATATGTGCTGGTGAGGAATGCATATAGTGCTGTTGTTGGGTAAAGTATTAGTATATGTCTAGAAAGTAAAGTTGGTTATTTACTCCTGTAGTTAGTTCCTGATGATCTGCTGAGGTATATACATGATTTCATGCAACCTGATAAAATTTTTTTAAATGAAGGAGTGGATTCTAGCCTGTCAACCAGATCTCTCCCCCACCCCACCCTCACCCCCCTTGTAGGTATGGCCTTCTCTGATAACTTCCTCTCTTCTTCCCTGGAAGTGGGATGTACTCTTTCTCTCTGCTTCACTTTCCTTTTGAGGAGCCACACTCAGAGAGCTCGAGGAGCCAGTGCTGAGATGCATCCACTACCAATTGACCCACTGGACTTTCCACCCACCAGCCTGTGATCTTCCTGCTTTCAGCATTATTGCATGGGCTGCATGAGTCTGAAGAGGATTTCATGGGCTAGTATAGGACATATGGGCTAATATCAGACTCATGAACTTGATCTGGACTAGGCTAGGATATTTTATTGATGCATAATTGCTTCCTGATATAAAATTCTCTTATACACACATAGGAGTGTCTCTGGTCAACTCGGTCTAACACATCTTTCTTTCCTCAAGAGTGGTGTATTAAAGTCTCCTACTCTTATCACCATACTGCATATTTCTTCAGTTCTGTGAGAATTTGATTAATAAATTTTGAAGGTGTTTCATTGGGATCATGTCACATAAATATGATTATGTCTTCTTTTCATATTGTTCATTTAGTCATTATTTAATGTCTTTTTTGATCTCTCATGAAGTTTGTCTTGAGTTCTATTTTATCAGAAGTTAATATTGTCACTCCAGTTTTTCTGGTTGCCATCATCTTGGTCATTTTTTCTTCATCCTTTGATATTAAGATTATTTTTGTCTTTGTGTTTAAGGTGTATCTCTTGTAGGAAGCATATTCATGAATCTTATTTTATAATCCAATATCTACTAGTCGTCTCCTGCCTAATGCTCCTAATTCATTGAAATTCAGTGTCATTATTGATACATGCAGGTCTGTTGCTGTCATTTTGCTATGTCTTTTCTATTTTTTTTAGTTTTATTGGTTTTGTTGTTCTTCCTCTGTTTCTGTGTTGTTTTCTGTACTGTTTTCATTGCATTTTTAATATGGTGTTTTAAATCTGTATGTTGCTCTCAGTTTTGTTTATTGCTATTATTATTCTCTGTCCAAAGTGTTCCCAATAATAATATTGTACTGCTATTCTTGTTTTTTATAAATTCATCTACTTGTTCATTGTCTGAAAATACCCCTATTTCTTACTCATATTTGAAGAAGAGCTTTGCTGAATATAAGGTATTTACTTAGTTGTTTTTTTTCTTTTAGGGTTTGATATACGTCACTCCAATGTCTTCTCCTTTTTTGAGAGGGGGGCGATAGCATTATTATTGGGAGAAAAAAAATTGTTCAACATGTGTTGGTAAGGATTGCATTCACATTTAACTACATAGCTTCAACTGAGAAATCTGAGATGATTATTATTTAGTTAGCTCTGTAGTTGATTATTCTTTCCCCAATATTTATTCTCAAGATTCTTTTCATAGTCTCATTTTCCTTGATACTGGAGAGTTTGACTGAAATACTTCTAATTTGTTGTTGTTGTTGTTGCTGTTGTTGTTGTTCTTTTTGAGCCTCTCCTGTTTGAAATTTTCTTGACTTCCGGAATAGTCATTTTGTCCTCTGTTTTTTTGTTTGTTTTTGTTAGTCTGGGTTGTCTAGAGAAACAAATCCAGAGACATTCATATGTATATAATAAAGAGCTTTATATTCAAGAGCAATTGAATATTGAGAAAACCTTCCAGCCAGTCCCATTCAAGTCCATAAGTCTGATTTTAGCCCATATGTCTGACACCAATGTATAAATTCCTCTTTAGACTCACAGAACACATTCAATGACAACAAATGCAGAAAAATTACAGGCCAGTGGGTGGAAATTCTTCTGGATCAAATGGTGGTAGAGGCATCTCAGCACTGGTGTGGGTCAGCTCCAGGGCTCTGGCTGCATCCGCATAGCTCCATCAGGCTCATCATCAGTAGTGTCTCTCAGGGAGTGCATGAGTGTCCCACCTCCGGTGAGTTCTGTGTTTCCTTAGTGGCTCAAAATGAGGACAGTAAGCTGAACCTGATTGACAAGATAAATTCCACCCCTTCACTCTTAAGTCTCAAGTTGACAACAGATTATGTAACTACCACATCCATTATAGTGTTGGGAGAGTTTTCATCATTTCTTGTACTATTTTCTCAGAAGAATGTTTTGCTTCTTCTTTCTTCAGGATTCCCAAAGACCTAGGTTGCTCCTCTTGATAATACCCCACATCATTCTTAGGCTTTCTTGAGTTTCCTTTGCTTTTTTGTTAATTGTTTCTCTCGTTGGTTTTATTCAACAGAATGTTTTGAGCTCACTAATTACATTTTTCTTTTCTTAAATTCTATCACTAATTTCTTTTACCATGTATTCTAATCACATTACCTTATTGTTTGTTTTCTAGATGTCTAATAGGTGTAGGATTTCTAGTATTTTGAATTATTTCTTCCATTTGTTGAAGGTATCTAAACACCATTCTCCTGAATTTTATTTCATCTATTCCTAGGGAATATTCTCTGAAGTAATCCTTTAGGACCTGGCGTTTTTTTCAGGTGTTGATACCCATTTTCCTTGATTTTTTTGTGTGTACTGTGGTTGACTATTTTCCATAGCATCATAATATAGCAATTGTGTCAAGTGGGGTCATGTGGGGTGGTTGAATTTGTCTACAAGAGAGGTTAATAGGAGCCAGGTGGTTACAACAGGTGGGAGAAAGGCAAGAAATGTGGAGGGGTGGGGGAAGGTCAAAAAAAGATAAAAAGAATTATCAAATAATGGAGAATTTATTTTTAGAAGCATAATAAAAATTTATAGGTATAGTAAAAATATGTGTCAAGAGGAAAAGGAGAAAAAGAACAAGAAGAAATAGTGCATGAGTAAAGAGAGGAGCATGAACTGATGAGTGTGCAGATGCCACACAGGATGGTGTTGTGCAAGTAGGCATTGTATAGATAGGGTGAGCACCTCAGGGCTGACATCATGTGATACCAACTCATAACACCAGGTGTTAGTCTGGGTTGACTAGAGACACAAATTCATAGATACATATATGTATATAAAAAAGAGCTTTATATACAAGAGCAATGAAACATTAAGAAAACATCCCAGCCCAGTTCATATCAAGTCCATAAGTCCAATATCAGCCTATATGTTTGATACCAATCTATGAATTCCTCTTTAGACTCATGCAAAAAATGCAATCATGGTGAATGCTGAAGATCACATGCCAGTGGGTGGAAAGAATTGTGGATCCAGTGGCAGTGGAAACATCTCAGTGTTGGCAGGGGTCTCCACGTGGTTCCTTCAGCTCCTGGGCTCTAGCATAGCTCCATGTGTCTTGTCCACAGGAATGTCTCACAGGGAGAGTGTGTGTGTGTGTCCTGCCTCCTGTGAACTATTTATCTCCTTAGCATCTCCAAATGAGGATATCAAGCTGTGCCCTGATTGACAGGCTAAACTTTACCCCATTCACTCTTAAGTCTCAAACTTACAACAGATTGTGTAACCAGCACACCCACTAGAGCTTCTCTTCAATAAAATAAGATGGTTATTATCCTCATTTAGCAAATGAATAAACTTAGCCTTAGGGAAGTAGGATGATTTGTTAAATGATGCAGTATAATAAGTTGAGAGGTAGGACTTGAGCTAACTCTTTCATGGTTTCCAAATGTTCTAGGTCTTTCAAGTACTCCATATTTTATAAGAAAGGGGTGGAAGATCTCAATTACCCAAGTCTTAATACTTTTTTTCCCTTCTGATTCTAAGAAAGTTTAGTTTTTCTATATGAAACTGCAAAATAAAGATAGAGAAGAGAAAAGGGAGTCAGGGGGTTGTGGAATGATATAAAAACTAAACAAACAAAGAATACTGAGGGGGTACGTAGCATTGTAGATAACTGGTGTTTCTACCAAAAAAAGTTCCATCTATTTCCTCAAAGCATGAGAAAGGACCCAGCTGTTTATCATAAATCATCTTTTACAAAGCTAGTGTAATTTGCATAAAACTATCACCAAAATACCTTTTAGTTATCTCTTTTTTTCACCAAGGTTTTCAATTCACACAACTGCCATGTATACCCACGTGTCTTCTAATAGAGCCCCATCACTCCTAAGTTACTCTCTACCTGAGATACGAAATCACTCTTCACCTTGATATTTTTCTGATCTTGATCCCTGTACCTATGTCCCTCCTTCCAGGCCCAGACACTTCTACTCTGCTCACAGATCTGGAATTGTAGTGAACAGATTGTCCATCATTTTACATGTAAGAATAATTTCTCACTCAAAAAGGCAGAGATCAGAGGAGCTTCATAAAAGAGGAACTATAGTGGGTCTTAGAAAACTAACATCAGAAAGAAGAAATTAAGAAAGGGGACAAGGTGCCAGAACAAGCTTGAGTGTGCCATAAAGAATTTGACCGCCTAGGAGGGAGGGAGCACTAGAACTGACTGTGATTAAACAACATATTTCAAAAGCAATTTAACCATAAAAAATAAAAAAAATGTTCTGAAATTGATTGGGATGATGGTTGTGCAATATTTGATATGATAGAACTATTTATTGTGTAATATGTGAATTATATGCCAATAAAACTGTTTTAAAGAAAATTTAAACACTGAATTGAGAGAAGTGAGCTAATGCATGGACGCACAAAGGGAATGGGGATAGCTGCAGCTGAGAAGCGATGCAAACAATGGCTGTTCATTAGGGGAAGGGGGAGGGGAAGAAAGAAAGGCCTAACCTTGACTGCCAAATCTTGATTGTATTCTAATCATTTAATGGAGGAAGATCATACATATTTAAATTTTGGAGAACATGGTCTGGAGATGTGGGCCTACACAGTATTCTTGGATGACCATTCAAAGAAAACGTGAGTGAGAGAACATGGCAGATGGAAAGTTCAATAATACCAGATTCTGATGCCAAGTCAAATGCTTGTCCCACTATACATGTCTGTCTTTCATATTTGCTTGGTAATGTGAACATCTCAATTGTTGATGACATGAAAAACAGAAAAAAAATTTCTATGAGACAACCCACGTATTTGTGGGTTCTTAACATTTTTAAATTTTGGCTGTTTTTGCAGGGTTTTATTAAATCCAGGTGCACTCTTCCATACCCGAACACACACACATGCACAACCTCAGAAAAGAATTTATGTGAGCATCAAAAGATATTTATATTTGACCCTCATTGTCCCTCAGTACTCTGCTTGTGATAGAGGGAAAAAAGTAAGTGATTAGAATTCCCCAAGAACACTGAGGGTAATAACATAGCACTGTGACAATCATGTTGCCAGAGAGAAACACTTTCATAATCTACTCCCTTTCCAGAAAAACATACACCATGAGAATGCCTAGTGGCTGCCTCAGTGATCTTCATGAGAATGAAATAGACTTACTACTTCTTCATTTAATGAATTTGAGTAGGTTTTGTATTCTGACATAGTAGAATGCAAATAAATATTTATTGAATCATTGCTATAATGAGTTGTGAATGAATGGATTAGTATGAGGATACGTGGAATTCTATATGCTGTCTGCATTGAGACACTGATTATAGTTGCAGCCCTCACAATTCTCTAAGGAACCTTTGTAAAATGAGCCCAGCTAGTGGTTTGGTGGTTTTTGCTAGAGGCTAAACATGCGTTTCCTGTCTAGCAGCAATGCTTTCTTTCTTTAATGTCAGTAATAACACTTCCTAAGGGAAGAACATGATAACATGCAGAAAAGATACACCTGCGGAAAAACTTTACAGGAACGTTATACTCAAATCCATAGTTTCATAGACAGGGCTACAAAGAGAAAAGAAAATGGAAATGCTTGGATCTCACCATATTGAGCCTAGCATGCATATAAGACTTTAGTGATAAATATTTCAGAATACATGCAGCTGACCTGCTTTCACCATCCCTTCACACATTTCTGTCTATAAAATTAATACTATTACTAAATATGACATTTGAAGTTATTAACAAATCACATGAAATATATGTTTTCTAAATGACTAATAATAAATATTATATGTCACTTTACAGGCATGTACAAATTGGAAAGTGGGAAAAAAGGTAGAAGAATAAATGATTCCTTTGAACTGTAGGACTGGCAAAGAATGTTGAATATACCATGGACTACTGAAACAATAAACAAATCAGTCTTAGAAGAATTACAATCTGCAATGTCGCTCAGAAATGAGGATGGGAATGACTTCCACTTATTTACTTTGGGCATGTTATCTGAAAGATCAATAAATGGATAAAGGTTTCATACCAAAAAAAAGAAAAAAAGAAAATCTGTGATGGTTACTGGGGAATGGAAGATGTAATCGGGTAAAAAGTAGTTGATAGCAATAAATGAGAAGAAAATATCCTACAAGTGGGAGGTGGGGAAAAAAAATGCGATGGCAGACAGGAAAAGCTATTGGTAGAATTGATAAATTATAAATTTGTTTAATATCAAAATAATGGTCTGAAATGTAGACCTCTATCTCATTCACAATTAAAAAGAAAAAAAGATCAGAGTTCTGGGAAGATGGTGCTGAAATAGAGTCCCCTTCCTAGAATTCCCTTTGCCTGGCTCAGAGATTGAGAGGTCAGGAGGCCAATTCTGGCACTTTAGACATGGGACCAAGACTCTCAGCACTCCAGGATTATTTTAGACCTCCCTCTCCAATTTTTGCTCACAGAGAATGCAGCAGAGGCCTCTGCAGTCTTCCCTTTCTGCTACCTTAGCAGGGTGTTTGGGGTAGAGAGTGTCAGGCTCCTCCATACTCCCCTAATTCTGTGACTGCCAGGACAGGGAATATCCCAATACAGACAGTCTCCCAAGTGGAGTCCACAGCCCGATCTCCTCCCAGAACACAGGAGAAACTGGATGCTGGAGCTCATAAGGCCCACGGAGCAGAGTCATCATAGTTACACTTCCTTACTGGATCCCTTCTCTTCCCCTTGTTGCAGGGGTGAAGCTCTAATGGCTACCAAACCAAAAACCCCAGGTAACTTGAAAGGGATCCATCTCCAGTAAGAAAGGAACACACACTGAACTCTCGGAGTTACAAGAGTATATTAGATATTTTCCTATTTTCTTTTAAGGAGGAAAGCCACAAAAAAGTATTTTTTCCCTCCAGAGTTACCAGATTCCAGTAGTCTCATGTTTCCCAGCAGTTCCCCCTCCCCTATCTAGGTGTCTGGTAGACAAGGGGATTTAGGTCCTTAGCAGGACCACCTCCTGAATGGAAGTGCCCCTTCTCCACCCACTTTGAGGCCCCACTCCAATAGCCTATTTCCACCCTGACCAAGTGTAAAGAGCATATAGTACTGCATTGTGCAGAAACCCATTATAAAAAGGCCTTCTGTTATAAACACAATAACAGAAGGGTGGCACTCTCCCTATATAATATACCCCAACCACCATTGCTCCAAGACCCTGCTTCCTCCACCTCAGTAACACACACTGTCTTATAACAATACATCTCTTCAAAATATACTCATAAGAATTTACTATACTTAACAGGAAGTCTTCTTATGAATATTACTAGGCACCATCAGGTTTCTTCACCACATTTGCTTATTCACCCGCTTTATCTTCAGCAGTTGTGTCAGGAAGGTGAGCATCACAGAATGCCAATTTACTAGAAGAAAGTATTCTTGCATTCAGGGAGTACTTGAGTGGAGGCCCAATGTCCTTCTGCTACCTTAATACTAAACCTATAAATATAGGCACATAGATCTATATCCCCATCTTCATATGTAAATATATTTGCATATGTACATGTCTTTATCTAGAGCTCTATAAATGCCCTTTGCCTCCCAGAACTTTCCTCTATTTCCCTTGACTTTCCTCCTGTCCCACTATCATGCTCAGTCCCCACCTGGGTTTCAGCAATTCCTCTTGGTTACATTACCCTTGATAATGCCCTACCAGGCCTCCCACACCCACCTCACCACCAATTTGGATTCGTTGTTGTTCCCTTGTCCCTGGGTTTGTTGTCATCACTTCCTTTCCCCCCACCTCCCCTTATCCCAGAACTGTAGGTCCCATTCTTTTCTCCTCCAGATAGTTCATCCAGCCTATCTTATTTAGACAGACCTACAGAGATAATAACATGCACAAAAACAAGACAGAGCAAAACCAAGCAACAATATACAACAAAACAACAACAACAAACCACTGACAAAGAACAAAACAAAACACAACAAGAAAGAAAAGCTTATAGTTAGTTCAAGGATTGTTGGTTGGCCTTTAAGAGTGTTTTCCACGCCAGTCTGTTGGGGCACCACGCCCTGGCCCCAGAGTCCACCTTCAGCATTCCCTGGGGACCTTGTTGCTCCATTCCCTTGCTGTTCTGCAGATAAATGTCTTTCTTATACACATATGTGTGTTTTTTAAGTTGTTTGTCTAGTCTACCAGGACTAACACACCAGGCTCCAGGGAATGCCAAAAATAGACTTTGGGGCCAGATTGTGACACCCCATCAGACTGGACTGCAAAACACTCCTAAAGGTCAACAAGCCGACCGTGAAATATTTATGGACTTTTTTTTGGGGGGGGGGCATTGGGGGTGTTGTTGTTATTATTGTTTTCTTTTCCGTTGTTGCTTGATTTTGCTCTGCCTTGGTTTTGTGCTTATTATTTTCTCTGCAGGTCTATCTAGATAAGATAGGAAGGATAAGCAATCCAGAGGAGAAAACAAATGGATCCACAGTTCCATGGGGACACAGGAGAGGGGGAGGTGGGGAAAGGAAATGGGTGTTAATAAACCCAGGGACAAGAGAACAAGTGATCTAAAATTGATGTCAAGGTGCATGTAGGGTGCCTGGTAGGATTTTTATCAAGGGCAATGTAGCCAAGAGGAATTACGGAAATCTGAAAGGAAGCCCAACATGATAGTGAGACAAGAGGAACATAAAGGGAAATAGAGGAAAAAACAAGGGGGAAATGGGCATTTATGGAGGTCTAAATATAGGCCTGTATGTATATAAATATATTTATATAATAATAGGGAAATAGATCTAGGTACATATAATTATGTGTTAAGTATTAAGGTAGAGGACAGACAATGGGTCCCTACTCAAGTACTTCCTCAGTGCAAGAACACTTTGTTCTAATAACCTGGGGTCTGAGGTGCTCAGCTTCCTGACACGATCTCTGAAGATAAAATACATGGATAAGCAAATGTGGTGAAGAAAGCAGATGGTGCCCGACTATAAAAAATATAACATCTGAGGGCTTAAAAGCTTGAAGATAAACAAGCACACATCCAGCTGAGAAGCAACAAAGCCCACATGGAAGAAGCACACCAGGCTGTGTGATCATGAGGTGTCGATGGGATCAGTCATCAGGCATCAAAGTCCCAGAACAAAAAATCATATCAATGTGAATTGGGGGCAGAGGGACAAGTAGAGACCCTAAACCCATATGTAGACAATTAGACATCCCTTACAGAGGGGTCACAGGGGAAAAAATGAGCCAGTCGGGGTATAGTGTAGCACCAATGAAATATACAATATTCTTCTAGTTCTTTAAAGATTCCCCATCCTCAATATCATGAGGCACAATTCTACCTTAAAAATCCAGCTAGACCAGAGCTGTACGCAGGTACAGATAAGAGCTGGAACTACAGGGAATCCAGGACAGATAAACCCCTCAGAACCAATAATGGGAGTTTTGATACCAGGAGGGGAAGGTGTAGGTGGGAGGATAAAGGGGGAACCAATCACAATTATCTACAAATCCCCTTCCAGGGAGATGGACAACAGAAAATTTGGTGAAGGGAGACAGCAGTTGGTGTAAGACATGAAAAAATAATAATAATTTATAAACTATGAAGGGTTTATGAAGGAGGGAGAGCAGAGGAGGGGGGGCGGGAATGAGGAACCAATACCAAGGGCTCAAACAGAAAGCAAATGTTTTAAAAATGGTGATGGTAACAAATGTACAAAGGTGCTTGACACCATGGATGGATGGATGAATTGTGTAAGAAATGTACAAGCCCCCATAAAAAATGATTTTAAAAAATAAATCAATTAAATTTAAAAAGAAAAAAATGGAGCTACTAGAAACAACACACCCAAATGAAATAATATCAAAACAGTGAACTTGATGACAACCTAACATAAATCAGCAAATGAGAGAAGCAAAAACAAACAAAGTTGTCTGAAGAAATCCTAAGGATGATGTGGGATACCATGAAGCAAATTAATATTTGAATTATTGGTATGCTCGAGCAGGAAGAAACAGGTAAGTCTACAGTTAAAATAGTAAAGGAAGAAAATTCCCCCAAAATCACAAAGGAGGAGAGGATAACCATCAAGGAAGCAGAGAGAACACCAAATAGAGTATAGTCCCTGTGGTAATCACATCATCTGGTGTCAATTTGTGATTTGAGGATTAAGAGTGAAGGGGTGGAGTCTAGCCTGTCAATCAGGTCACAGCCAATGAGGCCTTTTTGTGGGCATGGCCTTCTCCTGAGAATTCTGGGAATTCCTGTATTCCCTGTTCGGGTGATTTGACCAGCTATCCCACATCAAACTGCATCTGAAATGAGACGTGCAGATGAAAGGAAAAGAAAGAGTCATGTACAAAGTATGGGATTGGGAGGACAACAGTCTGATGGACCAAGTATATTCAAAGCTTTATTTTTATACTCTCCTTACAAGGGAATGATTACACAAGAAACATGAAAGCACTTGCTCTAAAAAGCATTCTGAAACTCTTATCTATGTAAAACTTTACTTAACTAGGCCCATGGTCTAAACACTTGAATACTAAAAGCACTATATTCTAAGATAAGCACAATGACATGCAGAGTTCAAAAGAATCTTAAAGAGGTCATAAATAACTGAGTTATCTCACAATGCTTTTATCTACAAGGCAAACAGAAGCACAGGTGACTAATTAGTCACTCACCAATTAGCACCTTGACCAGCCTAAGGCCTCCTACATTCCTCTTTGGAGTCCGGAGAGACTCTCTCTTCTGCTCACTTCCTGTGAGAAATCTCTGAGGAGATGCCACATGGACCTACCCTGATGCAGCCCTGGGAACTGGAAGAGCCATATGGAGACCCCTGCCAGTGCTGAGATGCTTACACGTTCACTGATTCAGCTTTCCCCCTGCAGTTGTCATCACTGCGTGTGGTTTGTGGGATGAAGGAGGTCTTTGTGGATTGGTGTTGGACATAGGGGTTAATGTTAGACTTGTGGGCTTAGTCTGCACTAGGTTGGGATGTTTTCTTGATGTGCACTTACCCTTTATATAAAACTCTCTCTTGTACATAGGCATTTCTATGGATTTTTTTTCTCTAATGTACCCAGACTAGCACAGGACTGTACATGAAAGCCAAGATAGAGAACCCGTCAGAAACATTAACAGGAGTAATGGCTCCCTGGAGGTACAGGAAGAGAAGAGGAGGAAGGGGAAATAGGGAGCTGATAGCATTGATGACTGTATAATCCCATTTGATGGGATTATACAAAATTGCATGCCAGTAGGTATATTATATCCTGTTAGATATGGTAAACAACAACTATTATAAGGAAAAATAATAATAATATGTGTTCCTAGGGGTTAGGGCGGAGGAGGGAGAGGATAAAAGGGGGCTGATATTAAGGAGTTCAAGAAGAAAATATGTTTTGAACTGGATTGTGAAAGCAATTGTACAACACTGCTTGATGTGACTGAACTATGGAATGTTAAGATATCTGTAAGAGCTCCAAATAAATGATTAAAAATTAAGACAAAACAAACGACAGACTGAAAGAAAAAAAATCAAAGTGAATATCACAAAAGACTCTAAAACTTGCTCTTAATTATAGAGTACCTAAAGTAAATGCCAGGAAGGATGAAGTCACGGAATTGAACAGAAAGTTTCAAAGGGCAGCTGGATATGACAAAGCCAAATATTATAATGAAATGTGCAATGTAATAGAATAAGAAAATCACAAAGGAAGGACATGCTCAGCATATCTGAAACTTAAAGAACTGAAGAAAAATTCAAGTTTTTCATTGCAATTTTGAAAGATTCTATAGGCAAAATATTGAATGATGCAGAAAGCATCAAAAGAAGATGGAAAGAATATAGAGTCACTGTACTCAAAAGAAGTTGACAGTCCACGCTTTTGAAGATAGCATATGAGCAAGAATCAATGGAGCGGCAAGGCTCCAGGAATTGATGGGATACCGATTTAAATGTTTCAGAAAGCTGAAGAAACACTGGAAGCACTCACTCATCTATTCCAGAAAAATTGTAAGGCGGCTACCTGACCAACTGCCTGGAAGGGATCGATATTTGTGCCCATTCCAAAGAAATGTGACCTAACAGAATGTTTAAACATGAATGATATCATTGATATCTCACATAAGCGAAATTTTGCTTAAGATCTTACAACAACAGTTGCCACAGTACATTGAGAAGGAACTGTCAGAAGTTCAGGCTGGATTCAGAAGATGGTGTGGAACAGGGGATATCATTACTGATGTCAGATGGATCTTGGGTCGAAGCTGAGAATACCAGAAAGATGATCACTTGTGTTTCATTGACTATTCAAAGACTTATAACTGTGTAGATCATAATATATTGTGGATAAACTTGAGAAGAATGGGAATTCCAGAACGCTTCAATGTGCTCATGAGAAGTTTGGATAAGGATCAATAGGCAGTTGTGTGAACAGAACAAAGGAATATTTCATAGTTTAAAATTAGAAAATGGGTGAATCATGTTTGTATCATCTCATCATACTTGTTCAATATACATACTAGTATATCATCAGAGAAACTGAATTTTATGAAGGAGAGTGTGGCATCGAAATTGAAGGATGCAGTATGCAGATGTTACACCTTGCTTGCTGAAAATGACAGGAATTGGATCACTTGCTGATGAAGATCAAAGATTGTAGCCATCTGTATGACATACAATGTAAGTAAGGCCAAAATCCTCACAACTGGACCAACCGGTGACATTATGATAGAGAAAGGCTTGAAGTTGTCAAGAATTTTGTCTTGTTTGGATGCACAATGAATGCTCATAGAAGTAGCAGTCAGAGATCAATAGATGTATTGCCTTGGGTAAATCTCCTGCACAGGACCTCTTTAGAGTATTGAAGAGCAAGGAGGTAACTTTGAGGATTAAGATGTGCCTGGCCCAAGTCATGGTATTCTCTAATACATCATAGGCACGCTAAAGTTGGATATTGAATAAGGAACAGTGTAGAAGAATCCATGTATTTGTATTGTGATTATGGGGAAGAATATTGAAAGTACCAAGGACTGCTAAAATAAAACCCAATCTATATCGGTAAAAGTAAGTCCAGAGTACCCCTTAGAGGAAAGGATGGCAATACTTTGTCATGCATACTTTGGACATATTGGCAAGAGAGGCCAGTCCCCCCTGAAGGACATTTTATTAGGCAGAGTTCTCTAGAGAAGCAAAACCAGGACAGTTATAATTATTTATATATATATATATATATATATATATATATATATATATATATATATATATATATATATATATATATATATATATATATATATATGTTAATATAGTACAAAGGAATTAAAACAGCTAATTGGTCCACACAGCAGTACAAAGAGCTCAGTCTCACCCACTTTCATGGGTCAGTTAATATAGATAAGGTCTTTTCAACTCACTTGGCCACTAGCCCAAAGATCAGAGAAGCAGAAAGTAGGAAGGGCTAGCAGAGACCCGTAACACAGCAAGGTGAGGTAAGTCACAGTGGAGCATTATGATATAGTGGTGGGAGATCACTCACTACCCCTGTGGCATTTGGAGGTGGAATGTCTGGAGGATAGGCAAGGTGTGTGAAGTCATCCCACAGGAAGCAAACATGGCAAGGTGGAACAGTGCCATAGCATGGAACAGCATGGCATATCAAGGTAGCCCATGTTTGGCTTAGCAAGGTGGTAAAGTCCTGAACAGCCCACAGGTAGCACAGTACACTTGATGAAGCAGGGCAACTGAATTAAGAAGTATATTGGTCTAACCAACAAAGTGGTAGAAAGAGGGAGAAGATGGCTTCTAGAGAGCCATCTGAGGGGGTACACCTCAAACATAATTTCTCCTCCCAACCAAAGCTATGTATTTAAATTTTAGGTATTTATTTACAATTCAGTGACATTTATTAAATTCTTCGAGTTGTGTGACAAATCTCACCCTCCTTTTCTGAATTGCTCCTCTGGTTTACTTCCTCAAGCCCTCCCACTGTCATCAAGTTGATGCCAACTCATAGCGACCCTATGTAGGAGTTCTGAGGCTATAAATCTTCAGGAGCAGTCAGCCTCATCTTTCTCCTGTGGAGCAGCTGGTGGGTTTGAACCCCAACCTTGTGGTTAGCAGTCCAATGCTTACTTGATAATGCTTTCAAAACCCAAACCAAACTCATCACCACTGAGTTGATTCCAACTCGTAATGACCCTATAGGACAATATAGAACTGTCCTGTGGGTTTTTGAGACAGAAGGGAGTGGAAAGCCTTGTTGTTCTCCCTTGGAGCAACTGGTAGTTTCAAATTGCTGACCTTGTAGTTAGAAGCCGAACACATAACCACAGCACCATCAGGGCTCCACTGATTTACTCTTGTTAGATACCATCAAGTTGACCAAGACCCATAGCAACCTTATGCACAACAGAATGCAAACATTGTGTGATCCTACACCATCTTTACACTGTTACTATTGCAGCTGAGGTGTCAATCCATTGCACTGAGGGCTTTCCTCACCTTTGCTGCCCTTCCTCCACTTTACCAGGCATGATCTCCTTTTCCGGGAACTGGTGATTTGCTCCCAGTAAACAGAAATTGGCTGCCCTGAGAAGTGAGATTATCTATTTATGTAAAGATTCACTGCCTCAGAAACCTGTTAAAGGGTTGCTATGAGTTGGAATTTACTCAAGTTCAGTGGGTTTAATTTAGTTTTTAAAGCTACTGTCTAATCATTTTTTTAAAAATCATTTTGTTGGGGGCTCTTACAACTCTTAGTACAATCCATACGTCTATCCATTGTGTCAAGCACATTTGTACATTTGTTGCCATCATCATTTTCAAAACATTCTCTTTCTACTTGAGTCCTTGGTATCAGCTTCTCATTTTCCCCTCCCTTCTCTACCCTCCCACATGAACTTTTGATAATTTATCAATTACTATTATTTAATTTTTTTACAAAGCAACTTTATAACCTTCAAAGTACTCTCCATCACATTTAATACATTTGTCAAATCAGTGATTCCATTCTTGGAAACATTTTTAAAAGTCATCTGTTTGGATGGCTGCCAGCGCCTTACTCATTGTTTTTGTTTTTCCCGACACCTCTTCTATGTCATCAAATCACTGTTGTTTAATGTCTCTTTTCAATGGTGGAAACACAAAGAAGCTGCATTGAGCAAAGTCAGGTGAGTAAGGTGCGGGGCAAGAGAAGCATGCTGGGTATTTTGCCAAAAACTGGCACACTGAGATGGCTGTGTGAGCAGGTGCATTCTCGTGGTAGAAAAACCAGTGACCCGTCTGCCACAAATCAGGCTTTTTTATGTTGCACACTGTTATGCAATCTTTTCAGAACCGCTAAATAGAAAGCTTGGTTAACAGTCTGACCTGGTGGAATGAACTCCAAATGCACTATGAGTTGACATTTTCATCTATTCTGGAGTGGACAGTCATCCAGAATGATGTTTCTCATCAATTGACATTTCAATTTTTTTGAAATGATAAAATCACTCGTACACTGGAGTTTTTCCCATAGTGCTACCCTTATAAGCTGTATTCAATATCACAACAGTTTGTGTGCCGTTTTTCCTGAGCAGGAAACAAAATTTCACAGCTGCACAGTTTTCTTAAATTGGCCATCACACACACACACAGACGAGGTTCAAGTGAAACTGCTTTTATGAAAAAATTCACTGTGACCAAAAAAAAAATCTTCCCAGGCTATGCCACTGGGTGCACTAATTCAGAGCAAATTGCCCAATACTCACCTAGAGAGAAAAATGCATACTATGAAAGCTCTGCTCTGCCCAGTGCAATTCTGTTTTTTTTTCAGTATGCCCTCATATATCCCAGCAGCACTTCTAAGAGATATCATCAGGTTATAACCTGATCAATTCACTAAACTCCACCCATGTCTTCTTACCGATACCATTTTGGCACACAAAAAATGAATGATCAAAGACATCATGTTTGGTAAAGTTGAGGGCCGGTGCAAAGGAGGAAGGAAGACCCTTGACTAGATGGATTGACACACAGGGTGGGAAAATGGGCTCAGGCGTAGGAACAACTGTGAGGATGGCACAGGAACATGAAGTATTTTGTTCTGTTGTGCATGGTGTTGCTATGAGTCGGAGTTTACTTGATGGCATAACAACAGCAACAATCATAGGATTAAATTCAAATTCACTGATTTCAAGTCAATACCACCTCATAGTGACCATATATATAGGATAGAGTAGAAATGCCCCTGTGAGTTTCTGAGACTCTAACTTTTTTATTAGGGCTTTTAAAAAAATTAATCATTTTATTGGGGGTTCATACAATTCTTACGACAAACCATACATCCATCCATTGTGAGACTCTAACTCTTAATGGGCATAGAAAACCTCATCTTTCTCCCATGGAGCAGCTGCTGGTTTTTAACTGCCAACCTTGTGATTGACAGTCCATATGTAACCACTACGTCATCAGAGCTCCTATGATCCTAGGATTAGTGTTTATACATTATTTAATCTTTGTTTTTATCATACTCTTTATCGGTGTGCTGCCATTTAGCCATGACGATTTTCTACCTCGTTGCCATTTTAACTGGACCCTCCACACTGCTACTGACTCTCTGTCCAGTAGAATTGACCATTATTAGCTCCACTGTAAGGTAATTGCATCAATATGCTCTGGAGAATGTGTGGAAGGACAATTGTTGAGAGTGTCTTCCCTTTTCTACCACTAAGGGCAGAGTGGCCCCTGTTTCACTAATAAAATTGACTATATATAACTTACAGTTGTGGCCCCAGTTGAGGAAAGGCAATCAATACTTGGCTATCGTGCTAAGTAAATACTCAATTTCCCTCCTGAGACAATTTTTTTCCCTACATATTGTGCATTCATGATACTACATTTTCAGAAAAGAAACTCCATAAAGAAGCAGCGGATCTAAACAACACAATCAAACAACTTGACCTCTTAAACATGTAAAGAACAATCCACCCAACAAGACAACATATATTCTTCTTCAGTGCACACAGTGCATATACTAGAATTGATCATATGTTAGACCACAAGGTAAGCCTCAATGAATCCAAAACTATTTCTATCCTGCAATCCATTTCCTCAGATCACAATGCTATAAAACTGGACATCGGCAATAGGAAGAACAAAAACATATGAGCATACATATGAGATGGGGCGACATACTACTTAAGAACTACTTATTAGACTAATAACTGATGGAATTATTTTTAATCCTTGAAACAAACAATAATAATAGCACATCAAACCAGAACTTTGAACACAGCAAAGGAACTTATGATAGGACAATTTATAACAAATAACACACATGTGAAAAAAGAGGAGAGATCCCAAATCAACACCTTAACACAGCAACTCCTCCAACAACAGAAGAAAATAAATTATAAAGATCAGAGCAGCAAACAGAAAAATAATGGGGCAATCAATAAGACACAGAATTGTTTATTTGAAAGGATTAACAAACTTGACAAAGCACCAAAGCGCTGGCAAGGTTAACAAAGGAAAAGGAGAAGATTCAAATATCTAGAATTAGAGAAGAAAAGGATGACATCAAAACAGATTCAAATGATATAAAAAGAATACCATACTATTATGAAAGACTGTACTCGAACAAGTTGGATAACCTCTATGAAATGGAGAAATGCCTAGAAATTCATGATGCACCCAAACTAACTCAGATTGGTGTGTAAAACCTGAATAGATCCATAACAATGGAAGAAATAGATCCGGTCATCAAGAAACTTCCAACCAAGAAAATCTCAATGTCAAATGGTTTCACAGGGGAATTATACAGAGTATTCAGGGAAGAGCTATCACCAATTTAACTGACTAGTCCAGAACTTAAAAAGAGGACTACAAACTGCCAAACTCATGCTATGAAGCCAGCAAAACCTTGATTCCAAAACTAGGCAAAGATCCCACAAAGACAAAATAATACAGTCCAACATCCCTTCTGAACATAGATGCAAAAATTCTCTATAGCCAATAGAATCCAACAAAATATTTTAAAATATCATTGTGATCAATTATTATTCTTACCAGGGATGCGAGAATAGCTCAACATTTGAAAACCTATGAATGAAATTCACCACATAAGCAAGGCAAAGAATAAGAACCACCTGGTCAAATAAAAAGATGCGTGACAAGCTTATGCCAATATCAAACACCTATTTTTATTTTAAAAAGTTGAAAAGAGAGTAGAAGGTAAACTTTTCAACATAAATAAGACCATAACAAAAAAAAAACAGTGAAGAGATCACTGAGGATATATGAGTGTTATAGCAAAGTATGGTGAAGAAACTAAATGGTACCTGGTTATCAGAAAGAATAGGTCTGAAATTTTTTTTAAATCATTTTATTGGGGGCTTGTACAATTCTTATCACAATCCATACATACATCGATTGTGTCAAGCACATATGTACGTTTGTTGCCATCATCATTCTCAAAACATTTGCCTTCTACTTGAGCCCTTAATATCTGCTGCTCATTTTCCCCCTCCACTCTGCCCCTTCCCTTATGAACACTTCATAGTTCATAAATTATTATTATTTTGTCATATGTTGCACAGTTTGATATCTTCCCCTGCTCTCTTCTCTGCTGTCTATCCCCCAGGGAGGAGGCTATACATAGATTCTTGTCTTTGGTTTCCCCTTTCCACCCCACATTCCCTCCACCCTCCAGGCATCGCCACTCTCAACACTGGTCCTGAAGGAGTCATCTGTCCTGGATTCCATGTGTTTCCAGTTGCTATCTGTACCAATGTATATCCTCTGGTCTAGCCAGATTTGTGAGGTAGAATTGGGGTCATGATAGTGCGAGGGAGGAAGCATTTAAGAACTAGAGAAAAGTTATATGTTTCATCAGTGCTACCCTGTACCCTGACTGGCTCATCTCCTCCACACAGCCCTTCAGTAAGGGGGTGGGATGGACTTTGAGTCTCCACTCTGCACTCACCCTCATTTGCAATGTGATTTTCCGTTCTTTGATGATTGATACCTGATCCCTTCTACATCTCGTGCTCACACAGGCTGGAGTGCTTCTTCCATGTGGACTTTGTTGCTTCTGAGCTAGATGGCCACTTGTTTATCTTCAAGCCTTTAAGACCCCAGACACTATATCTTTTGATAGCTGAGCACCATCTGCTTCCTTCACCACATTTGCTCATGTACACATTTGTCTTCAGTGATCATATCAGGGAGGTGGGCACCCACTCATATGACTTTTAGTTCTTTGATGTCTGGCAACTGGTCCCTTCTACAACTCGTGGTCAGAGGGGCTGGTGTGCTTCTTCCATGTGGGCTTTGATGTGTCTCAGCTAGATGGATGCTTGTTTATCTTCGAGCTTTTAAGACCCCAGACACTCTATCTTTTGAAAGCTGGGCACCATGAGCTTTCTTCACCACGTTTGCTTGTGGACACATTTTTCTTCAGCAATCGTGTCAGGAAGGTGTACATCCTGGAATGCCAATTTAATAGAACAACGTGTTCTTGCATTGA
This sequence comes from Tenrec ecaudatus, assembly GCF_050624435.1. Classification (NCBI taxonomy): domain Eukaryota; kingdom Metazoa; phylum Chordata; class Mammalia; order Afrosoricida; family Tenrecidae; genus Tenrec; species Tenrec ecaudatus. Next base: position 46,283 of record NW_027459343.1, on the reverse strand, counting down.
GTAAGTGCTTGAGTGGAGGCCCAATGTCCATCTGTTGCCTTAATACTAAACCTATAAGAATATGCATGTTGATCTGTTTCCCCGAACTCTTATATAAATATATTTACATATGTACATTCCAGTCTTTAGACCTCTATAAATAGCCTTTATCACCTAGTTCTTTCCTCTATTTCCTTTTATGTTGCTCTTGTCCCATTTATCATGCTCAGCCTTCATTTGGGTTTCAGTAACTTCTTTCGGTCACATTGCCCTTTCTGGATCCCTACCAGGCCTCTCACACCCTCCTTGCCACTGATTTTGGATCACTTGTTACTCCCCTGTCCCTGGGTTGGTCAGCACCACCTCCTTACTCCCGCATCCCCTTCTCCCGTGTCCCCCTGGAACCATTGATTCCAATTGTTTTCTCCTCCAGACAATTCGTCCAGCCTATCTTTTCTAGATAGATCCGCAGAGATAATAATATAGACCAAAAATCAAGCCATAGCAAGACAGGCAATGAACACAGCGATGAAAACAAAAAAGAAAACCAATTACCCATAGAAAAATAAATTAATTAAAAGAAAAAAATTTAAAAGAAAGAAAAACCTGTAAATAGATCACGGTCTGATTTTTTATCTCTAGGCGTGTCCTTCAGTCAGGTCAGATGGGGTACCATGCTCTGGCCCCAGGGTCTGTCCTTTGTACTCTCTCAGGGGCTCCCTGCGCTGTTCCCACAGTTGGTTTGCCACATGGTTTTAGTGGTTTGCCTCAGTGTCACAGGGTCAGTCTGGGCCAACCCAACAGTGAGTCTCCAGTGTTGTCCCCCTTAGGGCCCTGGGCCATCAAGGGAGAGCTTGTTTCGTAATGGGATCAACCATATTGTCCACTCTGTGCACTGGCTGTTCAGAGCGGGGATATCATCCTCCCGGCCTGATGGGCCAGGATGTGCTCCACTCTCTTCCTCCCCTTTCATTTGTTCCCATTTGGTCTCATCAGACATACTCCTCTCTCCTAGCTGGAGCTTCAGTGCCATCCTCTCAAGTAAATCCTTCTGAGAGAAGGGACAGTTTTCCACATAGCTGATATGGGGGCCAAGCCCTCAGGCCCCTCCACTGGCTCCCCACTCCTTCTTGGCACACTACATTCATCTGGCAGTGGCTTATTATCTGGTCCCTCGGTCCCTGTGGAGGCACAAACAATACCCTCCCATTGGGTGGCTCAGTGTCCTATTCCCCCACCACGCTTTTTTTTCTTTCCCTTTTCCTCCCTCCCCGCCCCCTTTTTAGTTGGCTGCCATATGTATACTTGGACTTGGTCTGGCCCCTGCCATCCTACCTGGACCTCACTCGGGATGATTTCTTAGCATTTAATTTATTCAAACAAGTTTCTTCACTAGTAACTGTGAGGGAATGCTTTTCTAAGAAATGTGTGAATTTATTTCAAAATATGAGCCCATGTTCACCAAAGTTTTATTCTATGAACACGTGATTGTTTTGATAATGAGATGAATGCAGTAACTGAACTAAGCAATAGGTTATATTGGGCTTTTCCCTCATATCACTTGAATCATGTTGAGATATTACAGTTTGTTTTTATATTTTGAAAAAGGTAATTTGTTAGTCTCCACATGTTAATTTCCTCCTTTATCTAAGGGAGAAGACAAAATGCAATCCATGTGATCTGCCTCTGAGAAATGTCAAGGCAATTGAAAAATCATGAAATGAGGTATATGGAGTCTTAATGAAAATAGAATGCACAGTAGGAAAAGAAGGTGCTATCTATTTGGGTCAATTCTTTGTGTGGCCATGTAGATAAATTCTTCTCATGAGAGAAAATAACAGTAGAGTATTTAGTTGCAGCTGTGAAACAAATGTAGGGTCTAGCTAAATTTTCCCCACTGTTGTCCATATGAAGCACATATATTTTGCTAATCATCTTTATTCTGAAGTCTGAGATGACCAAACTAGGTTTGGAAGTAACACTATTTTTCCAATTATCCAGTTTCCCAAATACTATATCCCAGAAAGAGAATCGACTTCCTAAACACTGTTTTTAACATGATTCTCCCAGGTTCCTAATCCTGTATGAGCCTCTGGGAACACGTGTGCTACAGTGTCCATCACTTGAAACCGAGGAAGCCAGTATAGGCTCCACATTTTGTGTGCAAGAAGCCTAAAGGGTTTGTTTCACACAGAAAAACTGAGGATACTTGGTCCTAGACAGCTTCAGTGGTACAGCATTTGAACATGAAATCCCTATTTGGAAGTTCTACCATTGCTTTAATGAGTCAAGAATCTGCCAAGACCCAAATCTTCAGAACCAGTGAGAGAAGGGCCCGCATATGATCAACAACTCCTTGGATTCCAATTAATTAGTATCATATGATTATGACACACAAAAAAAGCCCTTCAACTTGCTGCCATCATGTCAATGTTGACTCATGGTAACCCTTTTGAACAGGATAGAAATGCCCCTGTGATTTTCTGAGACTGTAACCACATTGGAGTAGAAAGCCGCAGGTCTTTCTCTCAAGGAGTGGCTTGTGCTTTCACTGTTGGTGATCTTTCAAATCACAGTCCATTGTTTATACACGATACCACCAGGGATGTGCAGTAGGTGAGAAAACAAATTATTTCTTGGCTTATCTGACAGCATCTTTAATTCCTAAGAAAATCCAGAGATTTATGTGCAACAAAACCATGGAGTAAATATGTCTAGTTGGTGTTGATAACTATTAAAATGCCTAGTTTAGAATAAAAATCAAAATAATACAAAGCTACTAACTAAGATCCAACTAAATGTTTCCACAGAAATGCAGTTTAATTGTAAAGACACAGGTTAAAGCTAATTGATGGAATAACCACAAACACCACACACACATGCAACCCAATTAAAACTGGGAAAAGGTACAATAAATAACTTAATAAAGTACATGAGCAAACACTCCAACAAAGGATATTTCAATAGTTGACAGACACATATAAAGATTATCAATGTTATTAGCCATCAGATAAATGCAAATCAAAAGCAACCAGGGATAAGCATTTCACTCCCACCAGGAACAGTTAGGATGAAAATAAACTTTAAAATGGAAAAGAACAAAGGTTTGAAGGGATTTGGAAAAATTAGAATTCTCACCGACTGTTTGTGGGAATGCAAAATCTAGCAAACAGTCTGGAAATTCCTCCAACTACTAGAGAAAATGTTGTCATAAAATAAAAACAAATAACCCTCCACCCCCAAACAAACCCACTGCCATGGCTTCAATTAACTCATAATGACCCATTAACACAGAGTAGACATGCCCCTTTAGGTTTGGGGGAATGTAAATATTTATGGGAGAAGACAGCTTAATCTTTCTTTGACCCTACTCATAACCTGCTATGCCACCCAGAAATTCTACTTCTCAGTATATACAGGAGCTCTAACCACTTATTTGGTTTTATTGTAAGGTATTAACCAAAGGTCAGCATTTTGAACTCACCAGCACTTCATAGCTGAAATTTTCTGCTCCCATAAAAATTTGGTGCTTTACAAACCCTGGGGAGTGTGGGGGGAGGTCAGATGCTTATAGACATCTTCCCTGAAGGCAGTCCCTGCCAGACTGCTGTCTCCCCACACCACAGGGGTGGGCCTGCTCCCTGCTGCTGGAGACAACAGATTACTTCTCACTGAAGCTTGGGACCATTAGCTTGGTTCCTGTAGGTGGGGTTTACACCCTACTGTTTATGGTTCCTATGAAGGTCCAGAAAACAGGTCAAGGTTAGGATGCTATCCTAAATCTAGGATCTGCCCATCTTGTCACATGTATACCCCCAATCCCTCCTCTTCCTATTGCGTGTAGTTCCCTAGACCACCCCCTCTCATTACTGTATTACCTATAGCACAGCCCCTTCCTGTGACGTATGTCCTTACCTGTAATTAGGGGGCTTGCAGGTCTCCAGAGAATATAAAACCCTGGGCAAGCATTAAAGAGCTCTCTCTCTCTCCACGTGGACCACCAAGGGGGGCTGAGGTAAGCATGCTACCATGAATTGTTTCTGACTCCATTTATTTCAATATTTCTCTTCTATCTCTCATGCTCTCTGTAACTTTGCTATAATCTTGACTTATTATTGATGTACAATTGCACCTACTGGACCAGTAATGATGTGTTAGGGGCTGGCTTCCCCTGTCAGGAGAGCAATTCTACTCTCTCCTACAGGTTCACTATGAGTTAAAATTGATACAATGGAGTGAGTTTGTTTTTTTGATAGGTATATTGGAGTGAGAAAAACACATGCATATACACACCTATGTTTATTGCCATACTATTCATATCAGCAAAAATATAAAAATTATCTAAGTGTCCATCATTAGATGAATGGATAAATAATGTGTAGTACATATATCAATAAAACGCTACTCAGAGATAAAGAAAAATCTCTTTCTAAAACATCTTGCAACATGGATGAACCTTGTGTGGAGCAAAATAAGTCAATCACCAAAAGGAAATATTATACATTTTCACTTTTAAGAAATAACATGAAAAGATAAACATAAAAACTAATATTTATTAGTGACTTCTAGGGATTGGGGCAGATTGGAGAAATGAGTTTCTCTTTAGATTATACATACTGGTGTGTTTGGTGATGGTAACAACACCAAGTGAATGTGATATGCGCACAACTTAACAAAAGTAAACAATTTTACCAATATGTACATAAGAAAAAAGGATCTTTTGGCAATCACTGTAGCACATATAATTTGGCAACAGTAACAACAACCAAAAGAGATATATATATATATATATACTTTTATAAACATTTCATAGGTTTTCTAATGCTATAAATCTTTAGAGAAGTAGAAAGTTTCATCTTTCTCTTATGAAGTGGCTAGTGGATTTGAAGCGTTGATTTTGTTGTTAGCAGCCCAATATTTAACCCTTACTCCCCCAGGGTTACTTGTGTATATTCATATGCCAGAATGTGTGTGAATATGTGTATGCATATATTTGCATTATACCTCTCGAGATTGGTTTTCTAAGTTTAAAAACAGGTTCAAATGCTTTGGTTAATCGACATAACAATTAGCTTAGTTTATTGAATAGAGTCTGGGATCTTAACAACTTGTGAAAAGCTATTTCGAAGAAAACTATCAGTCTTTACTTATATGAAGCAAAAAAAAGGAAAGAAAGAAAAAAAACAGAAAGAAAAATTAGTTTAGCAGTGAAGCTATGGTTCAGGAAGAGGGGCATGTCTGAGCAGAGCACACAGGAGCAAGCAAAGAAGGAAGGAAAATGGAACATATTCTGGCCCACCAAACCACAAAGATGATATTCCTGCTCTGAACAGTCAATGTACAGAGAGAACCATAGGGCTAGCCCCACTATGAGACACAATATCCCTCACTGACCCCGAGCGCTAAGGGGCACAAGACTGGAGACACAATGCAGGAAGTGAGCCCAATCTGACCCCACCACACCAGGGAGAAACATGAAGGGCCTGCAGAGCAGTAAGGGGAGCAAAGCATTTAAGTCCCCGGGGAATACCAGAAATAGACTTTGGGGCCAGAGCATGGCACCCCATCAAAACTCAACCGGAAAACCCTCATAAAAACCAACAAATCAGACCTGGAACTATTTATAGCGTTTTCTTTTTTGTTGTTTGTTTGCTTGAGGGTTTTTTTTTGGTTTTGTTTTGCTTTTTGTTTTTGCTGTTTGTTTTATTTTGTTTTTGTGCTTATTGTTGTTTTTGCATGTCTGTCTAGACGGATAAGATAGGCGGAATAAACAATCTGGTGGTGAAACGAACAGGAACAACTGTTTAAGGAGAGGGGACATAGAAGAGGGGGAGGTGGAAAAAGGAAGGGGTGTGTCAACAATCCTAAGGACAAAGGAACAAGTGATGTAAAATCCACAGGGAGGAGGATGTAGGATGCCTGGTGGGGCTTGATCAAGAGCAATGTAGCTGAGAGGAATTACTGAAACCTGAAACATGATAGTGGGATGAGAGAAAAGTAAAAGGAAATAGAGGAAAAAACTAGGAGTCAAAGGATATTTCTAAAGGTCTAAATAGAGGTATGTACATATGTAAATATATTTATATACAATGATAGGGAAATAGATCTATGTATATATATTTAAATGTTAAGTATTAAGGTAGTAGATGGATATTGGGCCTCTACACAAGTACTCCCTCAATGCAAGAACACTTTGTAATGCTCACCTTCCCAACAAGATGGCTAAAGACACAATGGGTGCATAAGCAAATGTGGTGAAGAAAGCTGATGGTGTCTGACTATCAAAAGATAAAGCATCTGGGGTCTTAAAGGCTTGAAGATAAGTGGACACCTAATTGAGAAGCAACAAAACCTACATATAAAAAGTACACCCATCTCTGTGATCATGAGGTGTCGATGGGATCAGGGATCAGGCATCGAAGACCCAGAACAAAAAAATATATCAATATTAATGAGGCGGTGTGCAGAGTGGAGACCCAAAACCCATCTGTAGACAATTGGACATCCCCTCTCAGAAGGGTCACAAGGAAGAGACGAGCCAGTCATAATGCAGTATGGCATTGATGAACCATACAATTTTCCTCTAGTTCTTTAATGCTTCCTTCCCCCTCACTATCATGACCCCAATTCTACCTTACAAGTCGGCTAAACCAGAGCATGTACACTGCTACGGATAAGAGCTCACAACACAGGGAATCTGGGACAGATAACCCTCTTAGGACCAATAATGAGAGCAGTGACACCTGAAAAGGAAGGGGAAGTTGGGAGGAGAAATATGGAACCAATCACTATGATCAACATATAACCCACTCCAAGGGGGACAGACAACATAAAAGTGGATGAAGGAAGACAGCACTTGGTGTAGGTGACCAGATTTTAACATTGGTAAAGCGGGACACCAGCGGGACACCATTGATAAAACTCATATCCTGGTGAAATAGCCACATGGCAGCTGAAAACCATATAACCTAGCTTGTGCATTCTTTTCCAAAATCAGGACTTATTAAAAATGCCGCGGGATGCGGAAACAATTGTTAAAAATCGGGACTGTCCCGCCAAAAGAAAATGTTTTGAAAATGATGATGGCAACATATGTACAAATGTTCTTGACATAATATATCTATGCATTATGACAAGAGCTGTAAGAGTCCCCAATATAATGATTAAAAAAAAAAGATTATGAGTGTACACACACCACAGTCCTATTCTGCCCACTTACCAACTGTTCTCATTAATTTCACATAGTTGGATACTGATAAAATAGAAAAAAATTATGAAACAGAATGGCAAATTCCTTTTTAAAAATCCACATATAACCAGTTTTAGAAACACATATAGTAAAATCGGAATGGTCCAAAAAGATCAGCACAGACCCTGCCCAAAGATTACACTCAAATTGGTGAAGATTTTCGCTTCAGTAAAATATCAAAAGCTTCATTAAAAATCCATACTTAAAAGTCAGTTGAGACTACTACACTAAGATAATTTTAAATTGTCAAGTAAAATCAACCCACTTTAACCTAAGTAATAGCTTGGCTCAAATAAACAAAAAAAAGGAAATCATTTGTATGTACTGGGCTTCTTTAAAAAATCACTTATATAAGGTCAAATGGTCAATAATTATTGTTTAGAAAAGATGAGAAGACATGGGGAAATGGAAAGTAGATTAATGAAAATGGGATAACCTGAACAGAAATGAATGCTATTGCATTGTGAAGAATGTAACTAATGTCAATTGACAACTTGTGTAGACATTATGGAAAGAGAATCTAAACTGCATCTAAGCGTTCACTGAAAATGCAATGAAATATCCTTTAAAAAATAAAATAGGTAAATAAATTTTTATTTCTAATTTTTTATTACATTTCAGGTAATCAATTTCGTATGGGCAAAAGTATAAACAGTTCTCCAAAGAGGATGTGTGTAGCTAATAATCACATGAAAAGATGTTCACATCATGAATTTTGAAAATGCAAGTCAAATCACAGTAAGATACTATTTCATCCCAATTTGGATGATTATATAGGAACCCTGGTTGTACTGAGGGTTGACCGTTAGCCAGCTCTTGAATATTTCATGTCAAATTGGCATATGAGGCCTAATAATTGCCAATGATGTGACCTAACAGAAGATTAGGTTGGTGTGAAATCCTTTTGTCCAGATGCAAATGAAAGGAAGTTTCCTTGGGGGTTAGCCTACTTCCTATAAAATGGGAATGCTTGCTTTTTATTGCTGAGTCTGGATTCTGTTATCTGATATGTCAAATGCTGGTTCTGTGGACTTGAGCCAATGACCTATCATATGCTTGCTGATCCTATTTAGTGGCCTGACATTTGACCTGTCAAACTTGGATTAATTCACGTATCCAGTAACAAATTTACTCTGTGATCTTCCTGCCTATTTTGGTTTCATCAGATACTAAAGCTACAGGAGCCAGGTGAAATGTCTAGTCTAACATGTGGCCCATGGACTTGGAACCAAACTGGACTCTCCACTTTTACAATTACATTAGTTCTACTTTCACATACACTTCTCTGTGTTCCTGTGTGTGCTCATGCACATATGTCACTGATTTTCCTTCTCTCCAGAAGTCAGCCTAACATAGCTGCTAACCTCAAGGTGGACAGTTCAAACCAAGTAACCATTTTACAGGGGTAAAATTAGGTGCTCTACTACTATGAAGATGTATTGTCTCAGAAAACCTACATACCGGGTCACTATGAGTCTGAATCAACTCAACAACATTGTTATGAAATTGATTATATGAGCCCTAGTTACCCAGTGTGGTATTTATAAAATCATTTGTGAATTTGAGGATAAGAATGAAGGGGTGGAATCTAGTCGGTCAATTGGGTCATAGCCAATGAAGCCTCTCTGTGGGCATAGCCTTCTCCTGAGAATTTTGGGAAATCTGGTATCTCCTCCTTGGAGTCCCTGGGAAACATTGCTGCTGACAAGACACATGGAACTACACTAGTTTCCTGAGCTGGAGAAGCCACATGAATCTACTCTGATGCAATCAGACCTCTAAAGCCAGAGAAACCCTGTAGAGACCCCTGCCAGGGCTGAGATTTTAAACCTCATTGGATCCAAAGACTTTCTACCCACTACACTTGTTGTCATTGCATGTGTTTCTTGAGTCTAAAGAGGACTGTATAGATTAGTATCAGACATATGGGCTAATATCAGATTTATGGGCTTGGGCTGGACTATTTTGGGATGCATTTTTAATATACAATTGCCCTTTATATAAAACTCTCTCTTATATACATATGATTTTCAATGGATTTGTTTCTCTTGTCAACTCAGACTAATACACCCAGTGATTAAATGCTTGACTGCAAACCAATAGGTTAGTATTCAAACCCATTAGCCATTTTACCAGAAAATTATGTGAAAGTCTATTTTGTAAAAATTTGGGATATCCTCTGGGGAAGTTCTATCCTGTCTAACAGGATTATTTAGAGCCAGAATTAACTCAAAGTTTTGAGGATAACTTTTATCAGAGAAATATAAAATATTGGCACATCTTTGGAGAAACTGAGAAAAAAATTGCCATTGCTGCTGTGGATGCAAAATGGTATAGCCACTGGAAAAACAGTTTCTCAAAAGGTTAATTATAGAATTATCTTATGAGTCATCAATTTCACTACCAGGTATATTTCAAAAGTCTTGAAAGCAGGCACTCAAAGAGATACTTGTACACCAATGTCATTGCAACATTATTCGTAATAGCCAAAGGGTGGAATTTATCCAAATGTGGATAAGTAAATGTGGTAGCGTTATAAAATAAGATATATTTCAGCCATAAAAAGAAATGAAGTTCTGATATATGCTACCACTTGAATAAACATTGAGAACAGTATGCTGACTGAAATAACTTGTAAGGGAATCATATGATCCCACTTATCCGAAGTATATAGAATAGGCAAATACAGGGAGATAAAAGGATAACAGTGGCCATCAGACATGCTTGTTTTTACTATTGTGGCTAGTGTGTTGCTTGATGTTAGAAGATATGCCATTGGTATTTCAAACACTGCCAGGTCACCCATGGTGAAGGTTTCAGCAGGTCTTCCAGACTAAGAACAGATTAGGAACAAAGAAAAGGAGCTTCATTTCTGAAAATGTAGCCTCTGAAAATCGTATGAATACCAGTAGAATATTATCTGATATAGCACCAGAAGATGAACAACTCAGGTTGGAAGGCACTCCAAATTTCACTAGGCAAGAGCTGCCTCCACAAAGTAGAACTGGCCTTAATGATACAGATGGAACAAATGTTTTGTAACCTTCATTTAATGATGGGAAAGTACTCAAAATTAGGAGAAACCACTTCAAACATCCATTAAAAATTGGAATGTGGGATATCTGAAATACAAATATAGGAAATTTATAAGTCATCAGAAATGAACTGGAATGCATAAAAACTGGTAGGCTAGCCATTCGTGAGCTGAACTGACTGGTATTGACTTATTTGAATCAGATAATCAGGCGTCCTCAAACTACGGCCCGTGGGCCACATACGGTCCACCAAGGACATTTATCCCGCCTGCCAGGTGTTTTACCCCGTTTGTTTTTTACTTCAAAATAAGATATGTTCAATGTGCATAGAAATTTGTTCATAGTTTTTCTTTTAATTATAGTCCGGCCCTCCAATGTGTCTGAGGGACAGTGAACTGGTCCCCTCTTTAAAAAGTTTGATGACCACTGGCTCTGTAAGAAATTACAAATTCAAGAGGAATTATATCACATTGAGCATCAAAAAGAACATCTCATGGTCTCTATTGACGTACAATATAGCCTGTGATAGGACAACATCTATATTCATACAAGGAAGACAACTTATACAAAGATAACAAATAGTACAACTATTATCGAAATTTAAACATCTACCACTAAAGCTAGTATTGAAGAAATTGAAGACCTTTACCAACTTCTGCAGTCTGAAATTAATCAAGCATACAGTTTAGATAGATTGGTCTGTATTGGTAACTGGAAAGAGACAAAAAGGAGGATAAGTAGTTGGAAGATATTCATCAGGAGGTGATAGAAACAAGAATAGCGACCACATGATAGAGTTTTGCAAGACCAATTCCTAATAATTGGAAATAACCTTTTCAATAACATCATTGATGACTCTTCATATGAACATCACCAAATGAAACACATTGAAACCAAGTAGAGTATATCTGCAGAAAATATCAAGGAGAAGTATACAATATTATTACTCAGTACAAAGTGGAGATGATGGAAATTATGATATAAGGTTTTGTGTCAACTTGATTGGGCCAGCGTTCTCAGCCAGCGTTAGGCAGTTAAAGCTAATAATTTCACTTGATGAGATCTAATACAGTGCAATTAGATGCCACTAGTCAGTTCTGACTCATCTCAACCCTATGCCTAACAGGAAGAAGCACTTCTCAGATCTCAGGGATTCTCACAATTGTTCAATGATCCCACTGTTCAGCCACTCTGTCAGTCTCTTTCATCCAGGGTTTCTTTTACACCCCCCTCCACTTTAACAAGCATGATTACCCATGTCCAGAGAATAATCTCTCCTAATACAATGCCCCCAAATTTGTGAGAGAAAGTGTTATCTTTGCCTCTAAATAGCCTTCTGGCTGTACTTCTTTCAAGACATGCCTGTTTTGTCAGTCCATGGCAAAATGCATCTTTGCCATGTTTCCTTTGATCATCCTTATTCAATGTCCAAATCACATGCAAAAGAGGAAATTGAAATATGGTGTGATAGCATTTTTGGGTTTGTTTGGGTTCTTTTGTTGTTGTTATTGTTATTGTTTTTTGCCAACACGGCATACATTAGAAGATGTAGGTAGTTTAACTTGTTGATCAGGTCCCAGCTTGATGACCTCTTTTGAAGATGTGACTGAGATAAATGATTCCTTGAGCCAAACCCCTTCCGCTCTCTCCCTGGTGATCAGACCACCGTGCTATCTGAGCTAGCTGCACTGTCTCAACCATGTGCTGCGCTACCTGTGGGCTGAGCCAACCTCTGGACCATGGTGGACCCAGTTGCTGTGTGGTACTGTTCCATGACCTAGCACTGCCCCACTTTGCTGTGTCTGCTGCCTGCGGGCCGACTCCACTCATCTTCCCACCACTCCAGATGCCACCCCACCCCACAGCCACTTGATTCCCCTACATCTACACCATGGTGCTTTGCTACTTGCTACCCTGCACTACTGGCCTCTGCTCCACCTCAACATCTCATCTTCCTACTGTTTGCTTCCTTGGCCTTGGGCAAGTGGCTGGTGGGAGCTGGAAGGACCTTCAGTATATTAACTGTTCCACAAAATTGAGTTGGACTGAGCTGTCTGTACTGCCACGTGGACCCATTTGCTGCTGTATTCCTTTTTTGCTATAAAAACCTGTATAATCATAAGTGGCCTAGTTTTGTTTCTATAGGGAACGCTGCTTAACACACATGATTTGGCTTAAGTATGACTTGGTCCTCAAAGTAATATCCTTGCTTTTGAACACTTTAAAGAGGTCTGTACAGGATATTTTCCTAATGTAATGTGTCAAGAACATTATACATGAAGTAAAAGGTCACTAAAAAGACAGGAAATAAAGATCAAAGAAGATGTCAGGAGAAACTCTGATGCTTACCCTTAATTGTAGAGTACTTTAAAAAACTGGGGAAAATATGTTGAAGTGAAAGGTTTGAGCAGAAAATTTCAAAGGGCAGCTCAAGAAGAGAGAGTTAAATATTATCATGAACTATCCAAAGACAAAGAGTTAGAAAACCGAAAAGTAAGAACATACCCAACATACTTAAACTGAAAGAACTCAAACCGTGAGTAGCAATACTGAAAGATTCTATGGGCATAATATTGAATGATAAGTAGGAAGCATCAAATGAAGATGACATAACACATAGAGTCACTATATTAGAAACAAACTTAACATTCCATCAGTTTAGGAGGTAGCATATGAGCAAGAACCAATGTTACTATAAGAAGAAGTTCAAGCTACATTGAAAGCATTTGTAAATAACAAGGTTCCAGCAATTGATGGAATACCAATCGAAATGTTTCAAATAGCACATGAAGTACTGGAAGCATTTACTCGTCTATGCCAGGGAATTTTGAAGACAGATACTTGAATGACTGACTGGAAGAGATTCATATCTGTACACATTCCAAAGAATGGTGACCCAACAGAATGCTCAAAATAGTGAATAATATCATTGATATGAAATACTAGTAAAATTTTGCTGAAGATAATCAAAAAATGGTTGCAGCAGTCCATTTACAGGGAGCTGCCAGATTTTCAGGCCAGATTCAGAACAAGACATGGAACAAAGGATGCTATTGCTGATGTCAGATGGATCTCAGCTGAAAGTAGAGAATATCAGAAAGATGTTTACTTGTGCTTTATTGACTATGTCAAAGCATTAGACTATGTGGATCTAAATAACCTATGGATAGTATTGAGAAGAATGGGATTTCCAGAATACCTCATTGTATTCATGCAGAACTTGTACATACATCAAGAGGCAGTTGTGCAAACAGAACAAGGGAATACTGCATGCATTGAGATCTGAAAAGTTCTGCATCAAGGTTGCATCCTCTTGCCATATTTATTCAATCTGTTTACTGAACAAATCATCAGAGAAGCTGGATTATATGAAGAAGAATGTGGCACCAGAATTGGAGGAAGGGTTAACAAACTATGATATGCAGATGATATAACCTTGCTTGCTGGAAGTAAGGAGGACTTAAGGTACTTGTTGATGAAGATAAAGGATTACAGCCTTCAGTGTGGATTACAACTCAATGTAAAGAAGACCAAGGTCCACACAAAGGGACCAACAGGGAAAAATGATAAATGGAGAAACAATGGAAACTTTGAAGGATTTAAACTTGCATAGATGCACAATCAATGCTTACGGAAGCAGCAGACAAGAGATCAAGTGATACAATGGGTTGGGTATATTGGGTAAATATGCTGCAGAAGTCCTCTTTAGAATACTGAAAATTAGGATGTTACTCTAAGGACTAAGACATGCCTGACCTAAGGCATAGTATTTTCAATACCCTCATGTGCACATGAAACTGGGACATTAACTAAGGAAGACGAATGAACAGGAACATATGAATTGTGATGCTAGTGAAGAATATTGACATATCATGGACTACAAGGACAAACAAATCTGCCTTCGAATGAATATGGTCAGAGTGCTCGTTGGAGACAAGGATGGAACACACTTAGAGGAAAGTATTTTACATATTTTGGACATGTTGTCAGGAGAGACCAGTTCTTGGAGAAGGACATCATGTTTGGTAAAATGGAGGGGCAGTTAAAAATAAGAAAGCCCTCAATGATATGGATTAACATAGCAGTTGCAATAATGGGCTTGTCAACCATAGGAAAAATTGTGAGGATGCTGCAGGACCAAGCAGTGTTTAGTCTGCTGGTAATAGGGTTGCTCTGGGTTGGACCTGACTCCGTGGCACCTAATAAAAATATCAACAACAAAGACTTGTTAATGAAGTCTAATATTTATAACCTGGGAACTGCCTATTTCGAAGGATTCTATGGACAAAATACACACATGTTTGCCATTTGCTACACTGTGGCGGCTTAAATGTGGTTATGATGGTAGCAGGATCAATTGTGATGAATGGATTTCAACATAACATTCTGAGCCAGTTCAATTCTCAAAAATTAACCCTGAAAACTTTGTAAAGATGAGGAACATTATTTGACATAGTGTCAGGGATGAACCTTTCAAGTTGGAATGTCCACAAAATAAGATAGGAAGAATTGCAGAATTGACGTAATGATATGTATAGAGCAACACTTTCGAGACCCTTATTTTCTGATGGGGCATTATTCAAAATGAGAGGAAACAATTGCAAACATCCATTTATAATCAGAACACGGAACGTTACAAGTACAAATATAGCAAAATTGGAAGTTGTAAAAACAAATGAACACATAAAGATCAATATTCTAGCCATTAGTAGACTAAAGTTGACTGACAGTAGTTATTTTGAATTAGACAATCATATGGTTTACTATGTCTAAAGGAAAATTTCAAGAGAAATGACATTGTATTCATCATCATCATCATCATCATCAAAAAAACATTTCAAGACTTATCTTAAAGTACTATGCTGTTGTGGTAGGATAACATCAATACCCATATAAGGATGACAAGTTAATGCAACCATGATAAAAACTTATGCAGAAGCCACTAAAGCCAGTGTTGAAGAAATCCACCAACATCTGCAGATTGAACTTGTTCAAACATGAAATCAAGATCAATTGATATTTACTGGTGATTTGAAAATGAAAGTTGGAAACAACAAGGAAACATAAGTAGTAGGCAATGTGGATATAAAAGGAGCTGGGGAACACGTGGTAGAATTTTGTGAGACTGACAACTTCTTCATTGCAAATATCCTTTCAACAACATAAACAATGACTATACATAAACAGTGGCTATACAACTGGACCTCACCAGATGGACTACACCAAAACCAAATGGACTATAACTGTGGGAAGAGACAATGGGAAAGATCAATATCATCATACAAAAGAAGAACAGGAACCTACTTTAAAACAGACCCTCAATTAATTGCACATACACAAGTTCAGGTTAAAGATAAAGAAAAGTAAAACAAGTCCACTAGAAATGAAATATGACCACAAGTATATTCCAAAAATCTAGACGCCATCTCTAGGGGAGATTAGATAAACTTAATATTGTTTATTAAATACCTAGAAAAACTGTGGAATAACCTCAGGAATATCATATATGATGAAAAGAAAGTCATTAAAAATAAAGGAATTAAAAAAAGAAGACCATGGTAATGATGGTGATATCTAGAGATGTCAAAAGGGACTCTAAACAGGACTCTTGAAAATAGAGTAGATAAAGAAAAGTGGGAAAAAATGAAGTAAAAGAAATGATCAGAATAATTCAAAAGGCAGCTAGAGGAAAAAAAAGTAAAATATTCAAATGAAATGTGCACAAACGTGGAATTAGTCAGCGAAAAAGAAAGAATACACTGAGTATATCTCAAACTGAAATAAATGCAGAAAATTCAAGCCTTGAGTTGAAATATTGAAAGAGTCTATGAGCAAAATATCAAATGATACTGGAATTATCAAAAAATGATGGAAGGAATACACATAGTTTCTGTACTGAATTTTTTGGACATTCGTACATTTCGAGAGCTAGTGTAAGATTAAGAATTTCAATGTGTACTAAAGACATTAGCAAAAACAAGGCTTCAGGAATTGATAGCATGCTTATTGAAATCTCTCACCACCATCACCACCCTACCCAAAAAAAATGATGCAGTGCTGGGATTACTCACTAGACTGGATCAAGAAATTTGGAAGATCCACTGACAAGGCTAACTGACTTGGAAAGCATCTATGTTTGTGCTCATTTCAAAGAATTGTGGAAATTATTGAACAATATAATTAATAATACATACAAGTAAAATACTAGATGTTAATTCAAAAGTAGTTATAACAGTAAAGTATTAAGAAACTGGGAGAAATGCATGCTGCATTCATTAGAGGACATGAAATGAGAAATATTATAGATATCAGGTGATTCTTGACTGAAAGCAAAGAGTAACAGAAGGCTGTTGGTTACTTATTTCAGTGACTGTGCAAAGTCATTTGAGTGTTCGAATCATAACAAATTTCATATAACACTGCTAAAAATGTGTAATCCAGGGAACTTAATTGTGCTTCTATTGAATCCATGAATAAACTAAGAGATGATCTTTCTAACAAACCAAGGGGATTACTTCATGGCTTAAAATCAGGAATGGTGTGCAATCAGGGTTGTATACTTTCATCATACTTAATCTGTATGCTGAGCCAATAATTGGAGAAGTTGTAGCATCGGGATTAGATAACAACCCACAATATGCAGATAACACAATATTGCTTCCAAAAAGTAAAGAGTACATGAATCATTTACTGATGAAGACCAAAGCCTGATCTGTGGATTACAATTCAGTGTAAAGAAAAGGAAAAATCTTACAACTGGACGAATAGACACCATGATAGAGAAAAGATCAAAGTTTTCAAGGCTTTCATTTTACTTGAATCCACCATTAATATCCATGGGAAATCAAAAGGGAAGAGAGGTCAGATGGCTCTCAGATAACAAGTACAGCAACTACCAGAGAAAGTCCACTATGAAGGATATCTTACTGGAAGAATCTCAACATAAAGATAAGCAGACGCAAGTTCATAATGACAAAGCAGCAATGCCTGATTATAGACTCCCCTTTACCAGAGAGCAGACAGGCGCCATTTCTGTGAGTCCTGCTCCTGGTCAGCATAATCATTTCTGCCCTTTGCCCCCACTTCCCATTCTCTGAAGCAACCCAGCCAGCCAAAACTATCACCTCACTAGTCTATGGAAGACAGATCCATGTAGACAGCATGGTGCAGACAAAATCAGTACCCAAGTTCAACTTTTCAATTCTGATTTTTTCTTTTCCTTCCTCCCTTTGTGTTTTTTGCTCCAGTATCCTCCTCCACCACTTTTCCACCTCCCTCACATAACACATGTATTACCAAAATAACACTATCAAAGAGTATATATATATAAATATATATAAATACATATATATAGAGAGAGAGAGAGATTCATTTTTGTATTTTTTCCATTACAATACTCTATTTTTAAAATTCTCTCCTACTTCCTTTTCCAGTATTTTCTTCTGTTGCAGCCCCAATGAACTGAAAATAGACATTCCTCCTAGGCAAAACAGGCAGTCCTTTAGGTTCCATCATATCCACCCAAACAAGGGCTTTCCCAACAACCCTCTCTGATGCACTAACATGCACATATTCACATTGTCATTAATAACAAAAATTAGCATCCACACCATGGACATTCTCTGCTCTTTTTATTTCTCATTTGCCCCTCATCTGCCTGCAATCCTCCAATATATCATTCTGCTCTCTTTCATTGTCCTTATGAAATATATTTCAGTGAAATTTATTAATTCTGATTATTACCCTTAAAGTGCATTTCCACATTATTTTACAAATGTGTTCACCTCTCCAGACAACCACTTATCTATTATGTCACTCTTGCTCTTCTCTCTCCACCTTCTCCAATTACCCAACTCTTCTTTTCTCCATTTCAACACTGTATATTTTCTAGCTTCATTTAGACTATTCTCAGATAACTAAACAGAGCCAAATGCGTCTACATGACCAGCAGTGCATACAACACCAAGAGCTGTTCCATGATACTGGGGAAATAGCCCTCAACCACAGTAAACAAACCATAATATGAAGAAAAACAAACACAAACAACCAAAAATCACCCAAATGCAATATAGTACTCTGAAAAACAGGCAATAAAACTACCAGAAATTGAATTCAGAAAATGGGTGTTGAAATCATATCAAGAGATGTAAGAAACAGTAAAGAGAACAAGGAAGAAATGGGAAAAGTAAAATCCTCAAACCAAAAGGAATCACAGAAAACAAACAATGAGATAACCAAATTAGGCAGCATTAGTAAAAAACCTGAAGAATAGAGTGGAAGAAGAGGAAAATTGAACCAGTGAGCTTGAAGAAAAACACTATGACTACAATCGACTAAAGGAACAATCAACAACAAAAAAAGTAAAGGAATCAGAAGAAAGCCTGAGAATAATATGGGGCACTATGAAGAGAAACAACCTACATCTTATCAGGATCCTGGAAGAAGAAACAAAATATCTACAGAGAAAATAGTACAAGAAAGCATAGAAGAAAATTCCCCAACAGCACACATGAGGTGAAAAATAACTGCTCAAGAAGCTGAGAGAACCCCAAATAGGATAAATCCCTAATGAAAAAAATCACAACACTTCATATTCAAGCTATTCAATTTCAAGGAAAAAGAGATAATCCTGAGGTCAGCGAAAGAATAAGAGAACAGTCAACTACCAAAGAAAACAGATAAGGCTATTTTCAGTTCATTGGGGCTGTTTTTCACAACAGGTTATGCTCACTGATATTGTTAGCTTATCATGCCAAATGTCCAAGATGCACAGGTGGTGTTAATTGAAGGGCGGAATGATTCATGCATTTGGTCACTTTAACTTTGCAAGTTCTCACAGATCTTGATTTTGAAATTCAGTAGAGTGAGATTATGCCTTAGCCAGTTAAATGCTGCTGCTTCCAAGCCTCAAGTACACTCAGACATATCTGAGCAGAAGCCACATTATCTACCTGAAACAGCTTTGGTGTTTCCACATGTATATGCAGATGCCCACCAAATATGAGAGTATTTTGCTTTCTCTGACTTGGCTTTTACTAGCAGTCAGCCTCATTCCATCTCTTTTGTAAATGTTTGAAGACTGTGTGGATTCTGGGGCGCCTATGGGATAATGGTGGGCATATGAGATTAAAAAGATCTTTTAGGGAAGTTTCATTGATGTGCATTTAATATTTAATTACAACTCTCTTTTATACACGTGTGTCTGTGGATTTCAACATCTAAAGTGCACAGATTAACTCATTCCCATAGCGGAGTGAACCTCCCTTTGAGCAGCATTGGTTAGATAATAAATCATGAGTAGTCCTGCAAAAGGAGATGGAGCCCTCGTGTCTGAGTGGTTACACACACCAGCCGATCCAGGCGCACAAAAGGCGTTTTTAATTCTAGTAAAGAGTTAACAACCTCAGACACCCAGATGGCAGTTCTGTCCACCTGCAGCCACCTTCACGGCATGTGTTTGTTAAGATGGAGGACATTGAGGATTGTGGTGTAACATATGAGCTAATGTGGGCTGCACTGGTTTGGGATTTTTTTCTCCATGTGCATTTACCCTTTATCTAACGCTCTCTTTTATACATTACAGTTTCTGTGGATTTATTTCTGTAATGTACTCAGACTAACACAGCTAATATAAGAAAAGGCAGGACACAAGTAAGCACCCGTTTCCGTTTGGGAAAGACACTAAACAGTCAAAAGCTATTTTCCTCCATGCCATCTGTGGGTGGCACAAACAGTTAATTGCCCAAATCATAACTAAAACGATCATCTGAACCCATATGGTGGTACCTCAGAAGACAGACCTGGTGGTCTGCTTTTGAACCCACACACAGCCTTGCAGCCCCTATCTCACACGGTTCAGTTTGGCTCTGCACACCTGGTAGTTCCATGACTTGGAATCTACACCACAGTAACTGTTTGGATGAAAGGTACTCAGTCCTGTGTTATGACCAGCCTCATGCCGACGATTCTGTCATGAGGCAGTCCTGACCGAAGTCAAATACCTCATGATTCTAGCTTTTCTTTTCTATTTTTTTCTATAAGTAGTTAAAAGACTTTATTAGGAAGGCTATGAAGTCAAAAGTAACTCTTGATAGAATTTTCTTTCATCCTTTAAGTCGGCTCTGCAAATATATAATCAGTGATTTAGCTGTAAGATCAAAGATCCGTTAATTTATTTAAAATAAAATATATTTTGGTTCTTAAAATTTATTCCATAAAGTACATATTTTATTATAAATTCCCTACTTATACAAAAGAGGTAATAAATAAAAACAAACAAAAAAACAAACACAAAATATAAAAACCCCAACAAAACAGTAACTGAGCATCTTTTTAAAAATTGTAAAAAACTAACAAGAGAAACCAATATTGTGTGTGTTTGTTAATATTTAAAAAAGTGAAAAATCTCTGGATGGGGGACTCCCACCCCCTGGCTTTGCATATCTCACCGTCATCAGTCTGTGGGGCTTGAATATATTGGATATAAACTTACAGCTACAGTGGCATCAGAGGTGTGTGGTATAGCATGAGTGCATGCTACTTATGGTAAACTTTCTAAAAAAAGAAAGAGAAGCAGATGGTCATAATGCAGCTCATCATAACTATAATACAGCACAACTCAGAGATTGTGTTTTCTGGGTCTTTGAACTGAAATGAGCCAATTGAGTTGTGGGTTGATGAACTGAATGTGAAATTGACCTGTTTTTTAAAAGCTTGAATGATCTGGAAGGCTAAGGTATGGTTTCAATCATTGTAATAGTGATTTGGGGACTTTTTAGGAACCTGTTTCATGACCCTAATTTACTTCCAACACTGTGGATAGTAACTCACATTCAATGAAGCAAGTGCTTGGCTGCCAACTTGAAGCCGGCTCAATTACTGCCTACTCAGCTTATGCAGACATTTCCTTGCAAACTGGCTTTATTTTTTTAGACAAATAAGTTTCTAATGGCTTATATTTTCAATTTCCATAAACCTCATTATTTAATAACAAATTTTTTTGATCTCCACAAATGAAAAGGTGCTTATGAAGTATAAACACCAGGGTTATTGGGTAAAAGGTACTGCATGACACAGGGTACTGGGAATTCAGAAGCCTAGGAATTTGGGTGGAAACACTGATTGAGGCACACGAAGACACCGCTTGAGGTGGAATAGCCCTCATGCAGACCTACGAAGTGTGATAACTAGGCAGTGAGCCCTCCTACTCAGTCACAATGACCTACTCCTCAGAACTGTTTTGGAGTCAGGGGAGATTGCATGTAAAGTCAACAGAAAGGATCAGTGTCCAGGCTGGAGTATGAAGGCATCAACATATTAAAGATACTTGCTTCTGTTTGCATCACTTTTATCCCTATCATTCTTCTCCTGCAGCCAAAACTCAGTCCCAGGCGGATGGCAACTTCAGTAACCAGACTGTTCTGTCTGACTTCTACGTTAGGACACATAGACCATCTGAATAAACACTTGATTCTGTGTCCCTCTCCCTCCCATATACAAAACTGCAGCCAGCACCAGACCTTAACCCTGCAGACTAAGAGTTTGTCAAAAGTCTAGAAAGAGCAGTCCATACCCTGGAAACCTAGCATAAAGAAGAGAAGACACAGAATCAAAACCTACAACTGAAAGAAAAAAAAAAAGCTCCAGGTGTGTGTCATTCAGACAACCGATTCCAATGAAAACACTTGAGCTTCCCACAGTGTAAAATTTCTTTTACTTCCTTACTATTGTAATTCAAACAGTTTCCCATATCTGACCTCCAAATGTAACTCCAGCAGATTCAAGTATATTAAGGAAGAGGCAATTATTCTGGTGTTTCCCCTGAAACGATTATGGAGTCTTAAACAGTTTTATTATTCTCAGCTCATGCCTTAGATTTTCAACAACTTGAATGTGAAGGAAATCATAAAATGCCACGTTACACAGGTTTCCTTTGTGTTGCCTCACCCAAGACTTTGTCTCATGTACCTTGAACATGTTATCAGGAGAGAGAGTCCCTGGAAAAGGACAACATGGATGGAAAAGTTGTACAGCAACTCAAAGAGGAAAAAGCTCAAGATGATGAATGGGCACATTGGCTACAACAATAGGCTCAGACTTAGCCACAATGTTCAGGATGATGCAGGACTTGGCAGTGTTTCAATCTGTGAGCATAAGGTCAGTGATTCAGACCTGACAGGAGAGCACTGTGTCAGTCTGGGTAGATTAGAGAAACAAATCCACAGAAACTCTTATGTATATAAGAGAGAGTTTTATGTAAGAGTAAAGTGTACATTAAGAAACCATCCCAACCCAGGCCAGTCCAAGCCCATAAATCTGACATTAGCCCATATATCCAAAACAGATCTACAAAGTCCTCCTCAAACTCACAAAACACATGCAATGCCAAATGCAGGAGGAAAGTCAAATCAGTGAGTGTTTAAGCATCTCAGCTCTGGCAGGAGTCTTCACGCTGTTCTCCAGACCCAGGTCTGCATCTTGGGAGGTCCACGTGGCTTCTCAGGGATGTCTCCCAGGAAGTGAGCTTTGCTAGCTGAGGCAAAGAACTAGCTAAGGAAGCCACACACTGGTCAGTCCATCATAGAACAAGATACCAGAGAATAAGAAAGGCGGGGCTCACCAAGCCACCATTTATCTCTCTGCTCTTTAATTAATCCCATGTATTTATCGGCCAGGTTAGCACAATAAACCTTAACTATCACAGCAACTAACAACAACTTGCGTAAACCTCAGTCTTCCACAAATGTAGACCTCAGAATTCAATCCCTAAGTTAAACTTAATTTAATAGCAGTTTGTTATTTATTATAAATTAATGCAAGAATACAAAGTACAGGTTTCTTAATTTGCTGTTCACAGCGTGTACTCCTGATGCTGCAACACATCACAGGACCTCACTGGGGCTTCATGTACTTTCCTTTTCTCATTTCAAATTTGAAAATTTGTTAGAGTACACAATGTGTTGACGCACCAGTGCTACTCCTCCTTTGAAATAAAAACTTAAGCCCGCTTCTACTTGAAGGACAGAAGTTGCTAACTTTTTTAGCTGGGATGTGGATAGACCCTTACGAACAAGGAGAAAAACCTGAAAACAAAAACTCCACTTCAAGTTGGCTTGCTAGAGCATCATCATCCTTAAGCACTGTCTATAAACACCCAGGCCATGTTGCTCAGGGAGAGAGATTTTGATGAACAATGTCATCCTGAGTTCTACTATTAAATAAATAGTTGTTCTCTGTTTTGTTACTGTTTTAGTTGGGGACAGGCTGTCCAAATCACCCTGACTGCATAACCTAATTTAAATAAATAAGGCAGATTGTAGAGCGCTTTTGTTTGTGTGTTTCTTTCAGATATACTCCCATAGGCTCCCAACCAGTAAATCCTTAAAAGAGCAGGAAGCCTCATCTTTATCCAAAGAAATGACTGGTTGATGTGGACTGTCAACCCTGTAGTTAGAAACATATATGTAAACCACTAAACAAACAAAACGCAGGAAATAAACTAGTTTAATTGTGGGCAATGCATGCTGTATATGTAAATTTAAACATTTCTCATATCCTTTGGATTGGTTCATTAGGCAACGTGTGGAATTTACAGGGTTACACAGGAGTAACATGTTCAGGGCCTTGAGTGTGGAAATACCCCACTTAATGATTTTCTCTGTGACTGACCTATTGGCCACTCACATCACACACTGTGAGCCTCGCTCTGCTTTTCCAGTGGCTGCCTCCATGCTGACGGTAAACAAGCCAGGAAACCACCTTCCTGCCTGCATCCTAGCTTGCCTGCCCTCAGGAAGGCCAGTGAGGCTTGGGTAATAACATCCCAGAGGGACAGGTGTACTCAATGGGATCAGGTTTTTTCTTGGTCATATAACCTATTAAAAATACTTTTACCACAGAACTCTGATCACTAGGAGTCTGAGAACATTGCAGTAGTAGGTCTGCACCAGACAGACATAAGTAGAAGAAACAGAGAAAATATAAATAAATGGAGACGTAGAATTATGGAGACTCTATGTCTTTAGCTGTGCTGGGGTACAATGAGACACATCCTTGTGTTCAAAACTTCATCATACATTTGGAATACTGGTTATTCACACCATGACAGGGAGGTTTGGGGGAAATAGGGAGCTAAAAATATGAGTACAATAAAGGAAGGTATGTGTATAATATGTGAATTATAGGCCAATAAAACAGTTAAAACAAAAAGTAAAAGTTCAAGCTATTACTTCTCCTCCATGCATAGATGCATAGTCTTTTGTAGGTGCCATCAGTCAGATTCCAACTCACGGTAGAGCCATGTGGCAGGGCAAAGCTGCCCCACAGGATTTCTCAGGATATTGTCTCTGCAGTAATGAATGGCCAGGTCTTTCTTCCACAGCACTGCTTTCAGTTAGCTGCTGAGAACTGCTTCATGTAGTGCCATCAGGGTGTCCTCCACACATACTCCGGCTTCCCATGACCTATTCCCCACGTTATAACTAGAGCATTCATTTGAAAGAGAAAACCATTTTGTGTCAAAGCCTTCCCTCTCCATCTCAGAATCAAAGCTCCAATCACAATGATCTCTTAAATTCCCTGAAAATTGCCAGGCTCTCACCTACCTCATAATCATCCTGAATAGCCTTGGTGGCAGAGTAGCTATGTGTTGTGCTGATAACTACAGGTCAGCAGTTCAAAATCATCAGCTGTTCCTCAGGAGAAAGACGAGGCTTTCTATTCCATTGAATAGTCACAGTCCCAGAAACCCACAGGGGAAGTTCTAGCCTGTCCTAAAGGGTTGCTGTGAGTCAGCCTTGAGTCCATGGCAGTGAGTTTGTTTGAGTTTTGTTCTTATTTGTCTCCTAACTGGAGTCCTTGGATGGAACAGTCAATGCCCGTGACTGATCAAGAGATTGACAGTTTAAGTTCACAAGCAACAACACCCTCAAGAAAGTTCTGGCATCGTACTTCAAAAATATAATGACCATTGAAAACCCCAGGAAGGATATCTTTCCTCTGTCACATGTGGGTCTCTGAGATTTGGAATTCACTGGACGGCAACTGGTTGTTTGCCTTTGGGCTAACTAGCTGCTACTTAAGGAACCTGGATGGTGTTGTGCATTATGTATTGGGCTGATAAACACAAGGTCACCAGTTCAATGCCACCAGCTGCTCTGTGGGAGATCAATGAGACTATCTTTTGACAAAAAGAATTTCATAGGTTCCCAAATTTATTTGGCTAACTAGCCCTTACAGAAAGTAATAATCACTCAGCACTTCTGTGGCAATTGAAAACTTCTGTAGGGTAGTCAATAACCTGGGATAAAGTATAGGTATCTGCTGTTGAAACCTCCCTGCATCATTCCAGTGATCCCAACCTCACCCTCAGGGGAGCGCTTTTACTCACTTTGGGGAACACTGACTTGCAGGCTCCGGAAACACCAGGGGGCATTTCTAAGTCTGTCTTAGAGGGTCCCAATAGTCAGAATTGACTTGTTGATGGTGGTGTGGTTTTAACTCCTACTCCTGCAGATCTCAGCGGCCATGTTGGTTCATCTGGAGTCACACTGAAGAAATCTCAGCCTTGGTACTTATTGACTGTATAAGTCTGGGAAAGTTCACCTAAGCATCCTTACTGTTACGATTAAAGGATTCTGTCCCTTTCAAGTTTTTCTAACACATGGCCAGTTCCCACATATGCTTCACTCTTCTTGTGAAATCCTGTCTTGGGAAAAGCATATAGGTTTTGACTTATTTTATTGATAGTTCGGTTATAAAAAAGAATCACTTGCTGGTGTGCACAATGTTTTACCTCACATAAAAATTACTTCTGAAAAATTTCTAGTTGGCATGTGAGATAAAGTTTATTGTGCCAACATGGCTGACACGTGTGGGATTAATTGAAGGGTGGAGGGATAAATGGCTCCGTGAGCCTTGCCATTCTAATTCTCGGGTTTCTTGCTTTCTGATGGTTGGATCAGGATGCAGTTGCCTTAGCCAATTCCCTTCTTCAACTGGCAAGGCTCATTCATGAAAGACATCCCTGAGGAGAAGCCACATGGACCTACCCTGATGCAGCCCTGGTTGCTGGAGAAGCCATGTGGAGACCCCTGCCAGTGCTGAGATGCTTACATGCTCACTGATTCGGGTTTCCTTCTGCAGTCAGCCTTATTGCGTGTGTTTTGTGAGATGGAGGAGGACTTTATGGATTGGTGTCGGACATATGGGCTAATTTTGGACTTGTTGGCTTCGACAGCACTGGGTTGGGATGTTTTCTTGATGTGCACTTACCCTTTATATAAAACTCTCTTATTCATGTTTCTGTGGATTTGTTTCTCTAATGTACCCAGACTGAAACAATATAATTGTAGTTGTTTATTTTTAATGGAATAATGTACTGTAGTCTGAAATTGCAGTGCTAAGTGTGTCATCGTGTCCTGATACACAGTCTTTAAAACATGGGAACACAGGTACAATATTTCATTCTTGACTCTGTGAGAGCTATCGCCAGGGATTGTAACAGAAGTTCTGTGTTTCCTGGATGTCTAACAAATAAGGTGGTGAATGATCTTGATCTCTATTCAAATATAGAGAAATGATCCAACAAAAGTAATTTTGCCAAAGAAGGGGCTTATGAAACACTTTTTTTGTGTGTGGGTGGGTCGGGAGGAAGTCTGGAAATGAGACCATTTAGCCACCATAGTGGGCTTCTGAGGGAGGTATAATGCCATCTCCTGTTTGAATATTTGGGTGCATGTGATTTGTTCTCTGCTTTTGGTAAATATTGGGGTTGGGAGAACTGACTCATATTGGAGTGGTTCTCAAGCCTCGTTACACAGCATAATCACTTATAATGAAGGTTTAAAAAAAACAGTGGATCATACCACAATCCAAATCAATTAAACTACTGAGGTGAGAGCTAGGTGATTCCTGATAGCAGTTCATATGAAGAACTGATTTGTCCACTTGCGGAGAATTAGTCACTGCAACCTCATGAATAACAACCAAATATAAGACCTCAGTCCAGAACTCAACTCACTGCCAGTGAGTCGATGTCAACTCATACTGACCCTATAGGACAGGATAGAAATGTCCCTCTGTGTTTCCCAGACTGTAACTCTTTAAGGGAGTAGAAAGCCCTGTCTTTCTCCCAAGGAACATTGGTGGTTTTGAAATGCTAATTAGTAGTTCATGGACCAATGCATGACTATTATGCCACCAGGGCTCTTTCTCAAGATAGAAGGCACTCAAAATATGGTCAGGGAAGAACTACCAGCTCAAAGCAGTGTTGATCTTAATGATGTGAATGGAATAAGTCAGTTGAGACCTTCATTTGCTGATAGAAGATGTCTCAATATGAGAAGAAACAGTGACAATTATTTAATCATTGAAACTCAGAATTTTGAAGTACTAATATAGAAAAACTAGAAGTCATAAAATATTACATGGAACTCATAAAGATCAATACACTAGGTGTTAATGAGCTGAAACGGACTGATATCTGCCATTTTGAATCAGACAGTCAAACAGTTTGCTGTGCTGGGAATGACACATGCAAGTGGAATCACATTCATCTTCCTAAAGAACGTTTCAAGATCGACTTGAAGTACGATGCTAATGTGATAAAATACTATCTATCTGCAGACAAGAAAATCCAGTCAATACGGTTATTTTAATTGATGCACCAACTACTAAAGCTGATGATGAAGAATCTGATGGTTTTTACCATCATCTTCAGTGTGAAATTGATCAAACACACAATTTGAATGCATGGATAACTATTGGCGATTGGAATTCAAAAGTTGGAAACAAAGAGGAAGGAATAATAATTGGAAAATATGGTCCTGGTGATAGAAATAAATCTGGAGATCACATGATAGAATTTTACAAGGCTAACAACTTGTTCATAGCAAATACTTGTGGGCACAGACAGGAATCAAATTGACTACATTTGTGGGAAGAGAAGATGGAGAAGCTAAATGTCAGCCGCTAAAATCTGTCCAGTAGTCAACTGTGGAACATGCCATCAATTGCTTGTAGCTAAGTTCAGATTCAAGCTGAAGAAAATTACAACAGGCCCACGGGAGCCAAATACAACCTTGAGTCTATCTCACCTGAATATTGAGATGTCAGGAGCATATTTGACTCACTAAACACTAAGGATATCACCGAGAACATGAAGAAAGCGAAAGGTCATTGAAGAGACAGGAAAGAAAGGCTCAAACTGGATGTCAGAAGAGACTCTGAAACTTGCTTTTAATCATGGAGTAGCTAGGGCACTTAATAAGAAATGATGTCAAGGAGCTGAACAAAAACTTTCAGAAAGCAGCCGGAGAAGTACTATAATGAAATGTGCAAAGACCTAGAGTGAGAAAACCAAAATAGAAGAAGCATGTTCAGTATATCTTAAAATAACTGAAGAAAAACAAATCTGAGCTTTGAGGTACTCTACTGAAATATTCTATGGGGTAAATATTGAATGATCCAGGAAGCATGAAGTGAAGATGGAAAGAATACACATTATTCTACCAAGAAGAATTAGTTGGCATTCCACCCTTTCAAGAGGAAGGATATAAACAAGAACCAACAGTACTAATGGAAGATACTCAAGCCACACTGATGGAATTAGTCAAAACCAGTTGCCAAGCATTGACTGAATTCAATTTAAAAAGTTTCAACAAATTGATGAAGCACTGGAAGCATTGGTGAAATGATGTTTTGGGGTTCTGGGACCCTGCTGGAATGATGCTCTGAGGGATCCATGACCCCGCCAGAATGATGCTATTTGGGGTCCGGACCAAACCAGAATGATGCTCTAGGAGTCTGGGACTTGCCAGAAAAAAATTGTTGGTGTATCTGAGACCTCTCCAGAAAGTTGCTTTCCCACCAGAGAGATCCTCTGGGGGACTGGACCCCTCCGGAACCATCATCCACTAAGTGCATGCTTCTATGGGGGTGCCGAAAACCCCCTTCCCTCAAGTATACTTCTTGCAGTATTCCCGCTCCACAACACTCCATTCACCTACTCTCAGCACAGACTGGTGCCGACAAAAATTAAGAACAATTATTGTTAGTAGGCATTGTGTTTGGTCCTAGAGAATCTTTATAATAAAAGACTTACTTGAAGCATAAACTCTCCAGATCAAGACAAACTATTTAGAGTGTAAAAAATGTAAAGTTTATAAATAATGTACTATAATGGAGCAGAGGAGTGAACTTTGAATAAGATGTGAGAAGGCTAAACATTTAAACTGAGACCTGAGCAAAAAATGAGCCAGGTACAAAGCTGATGTTTTGGTGGATTGGTAGACTGATTATTATCCAGAGGCAATATTCTACAACTCATCTACAGATTCAACCTAATTCCTCTCAAGGTTTGTTTTTCCAGAAAATGACAAGCTGATTCTATAATTTTGATTCTAAAATTTTTATGGACATGTGACAGTTTTAGTATAGCCAAAATAATCCTGAGAGACAATAAAATATAGGTGGAGAATGCACATTGCCTGATATGAAAATTTACTAAAAAACTATCGTAATTAAGACTGTGTAGTAGTGGCAAAAAGGTAGACATATTGATGGAATATAATTGAGAGTCTAAAAATTCAACCTCATACATCCATAGCTAATTGACTCAAAAAGAGTACACAGAGAAGTCACTGTGATTTCAGCAAATGCTGTCGAAACAACTAGATACAGGAAAAAAGAATGGGTTTTGACTCCCACCTTGCACCATATGCAAACACTAACTCAAAATAGATCTAAGACCTAAATGTAATAGCCAAATCTATAAAACCCTTAATAGAAATCATATACATAAATGTTTGTGACCCTGGATTAGGGAATGGTTTCTTAAGATATCTTGCATTTTAAGCAATGATGACATCTTAAACATAAGCAGCCCAAGTTCAACATAAGTGGAACTTCCTCAAAATTAAAGTCCCTTGTAATTGGAAAGACACAATCAAGAAATTTTAAAAGGCAACCTACATCAGTAACTATTCATGAGATACCTAATAATCTTGTATTCAGAATATATAAAGAAATGTTATGTCAAAAACTAAAACTCAATTAATTAAAAATTAGTCAAGAAGTTAGTCACTACTCTAAAGATACAAGTGTGTTAAATATAAACTATATAACTCTATTATAGATTTAATATAAAATTTCTGTAAATTGTTTGAAACTTAAAAATATTAAAATGAGTCTACAAGAGCTAAAATAATATTTTGAGGCTATCCAATCTGAATTTAGGTAACATTTAAAGAAGAGACTTAATGGAATGAACACTAATGGCCTGATGAGCTGGGATGTGGGGGGCGGTGATATTAAGAACATCATATGTGAAGGAAGCAAATGGTCATTAAAGACAGAAAAGCAAGAAAAAAATCAAAGTGGATATCAGAAGAGACATTGAAATTGCTCATTCCTTAGAGTAGCTAAGGCAAATGGAAGAAATGATGAAGTTAAAGAGCTGAACAGATAATCTCAAAGGGCAGCTCAGGAAGAAAAAATTTTAAAGAATTCATCATTTTTTCACCTTATATGCTACCAAGTCCTGCCAGCCACCTCCACCCCCATCTGCCCTAACCCCAAATGGCTCTGATATCTCCCATCAGCCCCCACTACAATCCCTATGCCACAGCCACATTCTTGAACTATCCAAACAACCTCCCCACACCTCTCCCTGCATCCACACCTGCACCCTTTCTCCAAGTGCCTGCACCAGGCTCCACACTGAAGCCCCAGTGATATACCTCATGCTGCCATGGCCATGTCACTGCTCTGCTCAACTCCCTCCAAAGGTTCCCTGCCTTCATCAGGAAGCTGGATGAGTTCTGGGAGGCTGGTTAGCACCAGGAATGGCTACCCTGTGCTAGCTCCTTCTTCTTGTCCTTTCAAATGCCGGTGTCCCTGAGGCATTTGAAAGGGAGGACAGGCCCCAACAATTTTCCTTGACTTTCATCCTCAGCTGTAAGTGTCCCATGGCCTCATTTCCACTCAGTCCAGCATCATTAGGATGTGTGTGCATGCCTCTGCAGCACGGATCACATCAGCAGCCACTGACTGCCTGCCAGACCTGCACTGAGTCGCTTAACCCACAAAGATCTGGCCCACTTTAGAGACGAACCACTAGGAGCTCAGTGAGGCTCAAGGACTTTCCCAAGGAAATTAGCTAATGAATAGACTAGAATTTGACCTCAATTTTGACAGTAGGGCCTATCAGCCTACACAGACATGCTGGAGGGCTTTGGTCTCTACACAGGAGCTGGATCTAGAAAGTACAGTGTAACATCATGGAATCAACAAGAGCAGGTCTATGCACATGAATCACATTCCACACTCAGGCAGGGACTGGAGCAGAACATCCCCCTGGCCAGCGAGCTGTAGGGAGTCTCATGTGGCGTGGGGATGAGCTTTTCTCGACCCGCTAGATTGGGAGGTGGAGAATTAAGACTACAGTAAAGAGCAGGTGTCCTGGTGTCTGGTGGGTTGCATGCTAGGCTTCTAACCACAAAGCCATCAGCTAGAAACCACTGGCTGGAAAAAGATGAGGCTTTCTACTCCATTGAAGAGTTACAGTGTGGGAAACCCCAACCCTGTGCAAAGGGTCTCTGGGTCAGAATCCCTGGCAGTGAGTTTTCAGGGGAGTACTGCCTCTTGTCATGCCAGCACGTTTTCAAGGAATGGTGTGGAACACCAGGCCAGCCCCTCAGTCTCTCACTGGCAGAGCCACACCCCACTTGGATGATCTCCTTGAGCAACTCTACGGCCTCCTTCAGGTCCCGGATCTGGGCCATGGCTTCCTTAAAGCTGGAACTTTTCCTAAATCGCTGATTCAAAACCAAAACAAAAAGAACCCCCAAACCAAGCAACATACGCAGGGAAATCATTAGAATAAGGATAAAATGACTCCAGGTGGGAATACACAGTTAAAATGGAGTCAGCATAAATCTAAACATAGGGCAAGCTACTAGAAACTTCTTCAGAGGCAACAGAAAACATAAATTTCCCTCTGGGCAACAAGCAGGAGCAGCTCTCACACTCCCCCACACTAACAAATATGCAGAAATATGGATCCAGTTCAATTGCCTGAATGTCTTTTACTGGCTACTTTCTCTGCATGAAAAGCAATTCATTATTGATGGCAATTTTCTCCTGTTCTCTTAAAGAAACCTTCTCTCCAGCTGTCTGTCCTCCACTAAGAAGCTTTCCTCCAGCTTCTTTCTACTGTTAAATACAAACAAACAGGGTTTTGTAAAAATTAAAGAAGCAACATGCAAAATTTTTGAAGAGTGTATGTGGGACTGGGGGATCTTCCGTACTTGAGGGGTCTTGCCCTTCTTATATGCTTTCACAAAGAAAGACTGGCCCTCTCTTTGCTTGAGTTCCTGCTCACGGAACCCCCATCTTTGTACAGTTTGGCCTGTTTCTTTCTCCTTTTACTTGCCACCTGCCATACTGTTGACTGATAGCCACCAACCTGGGTCACCTCCCTTGAGGTCTCAGTCCTGGACTTACCCCCAACAACCTGGGAATGCCTGGAATATCACTTTAACACCCTCAAGGGTGAGCGCGCTCCCTGCCCTACCGGCTGTCAAGAATGAGCCAGGGAGTTTCCAGACCAGATTCACCCCTCCCTCTCCCCTTCACTACTCCTGGAGAAGACACCCCGCACAGGGGACAAGACTAGGCAAACCTCAGGAGGAAGCCCTAAAACGTGTTGTGCTCCAGCTGCAGCCACTGGCTTCCTGAGTAGCATTCACATTGTGGTGAGAGAAGCAACAGACCCACGGCTCACCTGTGAGCTGAAGACATTCTAGGAGTCTCAGGGAGGAGGCACCACTGTGTGAAAGGAAACAATGGAGGGGGGGAGACACGCAAAATTCCCGCAATGAATCAGAAACACCGACGCCCAAAGCCCCAGTCTGGGATCCTCCTTTCTCCAACAGGAATTCTCCCCAGGAACCCCAACCAATCCCAAAACTGGGGGATGGAACCAGCCCCTGGGTCATCCTCCCACATCTCACCACACGAGGGGCGCCGACGGAGCGGGCGAGGGGGAAGAAGGACGCTTGCACCCCAGCCAGGCTGCTGTGTGCACCAGGGTCACCCCAAACAGGTCACCGCGCGACCCCTCACCTGGCGTATACTTTAACTTCCATGTGGTGCTTATGCATGTCTGAGAGTGAGAAAATAAACCACTACATCACCGGTCTAGTTTTGGACTGTTGTTTATAAGGACACTACCTGCTATGGTAAAGATGAAACAGTATGTTCTATAAAATGTAAGGGAAAAAAACAAAAGCCTAAGGAGCTTTTACTCTGCTCTCTATTGTTCTATGAGTCTAGAATTCATATGACAGGTCTGATTTTATTGTTCTTTTAAATGTATGTTCTTATTCATAAACATAAAACCTTAGTGTGTTTGTGTATTTGAACACTGAAGGTAAATACAATAGTATTAAAAGTGGTGCTTGGTAAAGTAGAGGGGCAGCAAAAAGAAGATAACTTTTTAGAGTGACAAAGGCTCAAACCATGGGCTCAAATATATGAACAATTATGAAGATGGTATAGGACAGGTCAGTGTTTCTTCCTGTGGTACACAGGGTAACTATAATTCAGAACTCACTTAATGACACCAAACAATTGCAACTTCCATTGTACACTGGCTCTGAGTATAATAAGTACTAAAATGTTAGAGTATTTTTTTAAATAAGCATTAACGTAATAATCATTCAGAACAGTTGTTGAAAACATATAATCATGATTTTAAAATATATAAATTCAAGATGAATCAAGAGTTAAGGACAATCTTGAACAACTGTAGATGTGCATGAGAACATTATTTTTTTATTTTCATGCACGAGAAACTTTAATACACAGTTGTACAACTGCAGAGAATGTGGGGTAAAAGCATTTAAAAATACACTCTACAACGGGATATATTACACTGGTGTTTTAAAAACACAGTAACAAATTTGATGATTTCATGACTCTAATTAATTGAGAATGATTACATCACACACCCTAACAGTTTATGTACAGATTTGTGGAAATGGGATGGATTGAGTTACAGAGCGCCTATCCCTGCCTTTGAGCTTATATTTCACCTTGACTGAGTGGGATTATTACCAGGGATGCTAGGATGTTTCATCATTAGAAAACATATTAATGTAACCGACTACATAAACAGGAGAAAATTAGAACCCTCTGATCATGTTAATAGGTGCAGAAAATATATAATGCAATATCCAACACCCATTCCTGATAAAAAACAATCAATAATAT
The DNA here is from genome assembly GCF_050624435.1 of Tenrec ecaudatus. Lineage (NCBI taxonomy): Eukaryota > Metazoa > Chordata > Mammalia > Afrosoricida > Tenrecidae > Tenrec > Tenrec ecaudatus. Next base: position 11,747 of record NW_027459343.1, on the reverse strand, counting down.
AGAAATGGAAGGGAGAGACATTAACACAACAAATGTATTAAAGGAAACACTGTTGGTGAAGGACAGTTAGATGACTGGAACTTCCTGGAAATAAGACATTTATGTACACAGCAAGATTGCATCAAAAGAGTAATACAGAACCCACAGATTGGGGGAATACATCTTTAGCAATGAGGAGATTGAGACAGAGGGGGAGGGGTAGAGGAGGAGCAGAAGACAACTGCAGCATTTTCAGGAATCTCTAATTTATATGCTCACCTGAGCATGCACCAGGGAAAAGGAGGCTGGAGTCTGGATGGTCTAGCATAGGGAGCAGAGCCTGAAATCAGTGTCTGAGGATGAAGTTTTGTGAAGGGTCTTTCCATTGTGGCTCTTGAGTCTACAAGGCTTAGGCCTCTTCTCTGACTTGCATGATTGGAGGAGTTCATGAGAAAGTCACATGGTGCCAGGAGAGGCATGGTCAATTGGAGCAGATGGCATCAGGTGCTGTCAGGTATGTCTCTGTAGTCCATGCAATGGGAGTGTCTCTTGGGGATATTCACAGTTGGGAAGCCTGCTCTCCACCCACCACTTTCTGTCAGCTTGTCTTCCTGTCATGGCTTGTGTGTTGTTGTGTTTCAAAGGCAGACAGGGTCACCCAAAATGAACAGGTTTCAGCAGGGCTTCCAGACTGTGCAACTAAGAAAGAATCAGTTGCCACTCCAGGTGCTGAAGCTCACCTTCGGCCACTCCCTCCTCATCTCTTCCAGGTCACACCCCTTAGGACAGACTCCACCCACCCCCTACCTAGGTGATGTAATTTCCTGCTGAACCTACTTCCTCTGACTGAGAAGCTTCAGAGTGAGCTTCCCATAAGGGTAGGTGAGTCTCTGTGTTTCTATGTGGATCCCATGCGTGGAGTCCCCTGCAGGGTGACGTCCCAGTGGTGTCTTGGTTCCTGAGGATGTTACAATTCCCGCATCCTATTGGCCCCAGTTCCAGGATCCCCTGGGACGTTTCCATTTAAATCCTTTCTGAGCTGGGTACAGGCCACAGAGCATTCACACATGGGAATACTCTGCCTCCTTTATCCTGCCCAGAACCCCTCATGCACCCTCACCCCTCAAGCCAGAAAGGCCCGATTGGAGGTAGGTTCTTGTCTGGTGTCCATTCCCTCCATGTCAGGTGTCAGGCATGAGAGCAAGGGACCCCAGAGTGACCTTACCAAAAGAAGAGGCCAGCCTTGCAGTCATCAGGTCACCCCATGAGGACTGAGGTTTGTATTAGAGCTTAACTTCCCAGCACCTTGCTTTGCAAAAGGTTGCCATAGCAGTCACAGCCCTAATCCCTGCACAGTTTAATTCCTCGCATAGAGTAAACCTCCACTGAGTGCTTTCTGCCCAGGAACTAAGGCTGTAGGTAATCTGACCCTCGGGCAGAGGGCTTTGGAGAGTGGATTACTTTAACCTCTCCAGGCAGCCCGGGGGGGGGGGGGCAGTGTCTCTTGGAGGATTGCCTGCATGTGTGTCCTTGATGGAGGTCACCAAACTGGAGACAGTACAGGGGTCTCCTAGACAGGAACCATGTCCTATCAGCCTTGGCCTGACTGCATTGGTCAGGAGGCCCTTGACCCATCTTGTAAGCCTGCTATCAAAGGATGGAAGAATCTGTCATTGTGATGTATTCATTGATAACCAATCATGCTTTTGTGGCAGTTTCCTTTGCCCTGTGCCTTCCCCACAACCTCTTTAATTCACATCTCAATTGTGAACCTGGGAAGATATTTCCACCTCCTGTTGGTGGCCTCCCTCATCCAGATAGATGCTTTGTTTGTGTCTTTACTTTGTCTTTGTCTCTTAAGATTTAACAAATATTCTCTTTAAACTATATTTAAAACGGGGTCTCCTTTTTACTCTAAAACATCTTGACTGCGTGTGCTTCCTTAATCATTTCTGCCCACCAGAAACTAGCTTGTGCTCTGTTTTATACAGCAAGAGGGACTCCAATCTCAAATAAAATTTAAGGAGAACATTTATTAATGATCAGAAATAATGCGGAGGAGGATTTAATCTATGGGGATACCCTTTAAATGGACTTTAGGCATGTACTGCCTTCCACAGCCCTTTACTAACTGGGGTGCTAAAACTTTAATCTCTAATACAGCTCCTGGGTTTTGTCTCTGCTGATGCTGTACCTTTCCACTTGCAGTGTGAAGAGCACCTCAGCTCAGAGATTGGTTCTGTTAATGGCTCATCCTCTTTATCACTATGCTGTTCCACCCGTGCCATCATCCCCTTATCTTCCCTCGTGACTCATAGAGCATTGCTGGCCCAAATTTAATGTCCACCCTTTTTATTAATAGGGAACTTTTGTTTCCTTTATCATCCTTTTGATGTGCAGAATTCAGCAAATATTTTATTTATTTTCAGGTCCTTTTTTGTATTAATCTGGAGAAAGAATAGCTTTTCTTCAACTGTAAAGAGTTTCAGTTTTGAAAATCCAGAGGGAAGTTCTACACTGCCCTATAAGGTCACTATGAGTCAGAATTGACTCGATGGCAGTGTGTTTTGGTTTTGTGCATTAATATTATCTTTTAGTGACACATGCCTTCAAGGTAAGCACTTTTTTGGTTGTTTTGATTTATTTTCACAGTGACATGTATTTAAAGCTTTCACTTATCAGTTATCCTAGTGGATACAGACAATGTTTCATAGAACCCAATTCTAATTATGTAAACTCATTTAATCCTTTTGATTGATTTCATTTGTTTCTTCTTCAATTTGTTTGCTTTGACTGTGTAGGAACTGTGTCCTACTAAGGTTAGCTCCTCATTGTAAAAAAATTGGGTCACAATTATTCCTAATACAAGGTAACATTCAGATATATAATTCTTATATATAGTAAGATGTCATCTTATTTAAGATTAAGTTACCATTTTCTATCTCCCACTGCATGGGAATACTTAATTGCTCTAAACTTTTATCCAAGTATTCTTGATAAAAGACTTGTTTTATTCATTGCTTTATTGTTCTCAGGTGCACTTTGGTGCACTCTGTGATGCCATAGGACCTTAAACTCTTCCTTGTGGTTTCTAGGCTATAATTAATGTGACCAGATTGCCACATCGTGGGATACAACTGCTTACATTTCGTGGAGCTGCCATATATTTACTGTAGCAGTAGGACTTCTTCACTAAGTAATTTAGATATGCAAATTCTCAGTAGGCTTACATGTTTTTCACTATGGGCACAGTGATTCTTAATGAAAATTGTTTTTGTGTTTCTGATTTAGCCATGTTTTCAGCATAAAACCAATGTGTCCATAGACATAAACATGCTTTCATCATGTTTAGTTTTCCCTTTTGTTAGGTGCCAAGTCATGTTAATTCCATCTCATGGCAACCTCATGTGTTATAGAACAGAACAGCTCCATAGCGTTTCTGGAGTATAAGTTGTGGAAACAGATCTCCAGTCCTGTCTTCACAGTAATGCAGGCTGAATTTAACCCGTCAACCCTCATTGGAACTGTCTAGTTCAAGCTGTTTGACCACCTACAAACCTTCATTGTCCTTAACCCCAAAAAGCAAACTCACTGCCACAACGTCAATTCTCACTCATAGTGTTCCTATGTAGGTGTCTGAGATTCAAAATCTACACAGGAACCACCAGCTCGCTTTTCTTGTACAGAACTGCTGGTGGAGTTGAACTGACAGCCTTGAGGGTAGCAAATGAAACCAGCATTCTCCCCCACCCCTAGAAATGAAACCGGCCAAACAGATGCCATCAAACCCACACCAACTCCTGCAAACTCCATGTGTGTCAGAGCACAGGGATGTTGCAGAGGGGTTTCAGTGGCTGGTTTCTCAAAGTGCATCACCCAGGCTTTCTTCCCTGGAGACTCTGAGGAGACACAATCTTCCAATCTCTCCATGAACACCTATCCGTGTTAACCATTATAGTGCGGAAGCATATCAAAAACTAAGCCAGGCACACATGCATGCATGTACACACATACCAGAACCTATGGAACCTGGCATTCTTTCAAAGAAAGAAAACTCAAAACTGTACAATGAGGTTAAATTTTTATCTATAACATGAGAAACCACCTTTTGGAATATGCAAAATTTGCAGGACCCAGAAAAATTAAACCATTTTGTTATTTTTCAGCTCTCACAAGTTTCTATATGAATTGTACAGAAACACTGTAGCCTAACTGGTCTCTTTACCATAGCTAGAGAATAAATTAATACCAATTTTAATAGATCTTCAAGAAAGATACTCTATGTAAATTTCTTAATATTCTTTCTGAGTTTTTATGGAAGATGAACAGGTTTCTTAAAGATTTTTAAGATGTATAATTGAGGAATTATAAAAGATTTATTGCATTATTCTGTTTAACATAATGATACTACACTGTTTAGCATTATCTATTAGGGACAGATATGCAGAGGCTTCAAAATGATCATGTATAAATTCCATTCATCTTTATTCCATTTTTCCATGATCTTTTTGAAACCCACTTGAGCATTCATGGCATGAAAGATTAGCTACCAATGAGCTCCTTGTATTTAAATTAGATGATAATTTGATAAATAGCAAGCATTTGGCCCACCATTTGATTTTGTATGGTGACCATTGTAGTTTCAGAGTAAATCTATACTCTGTATGATTTTTGTAACGTATTTTTCGAGTTTTTCCTTGTCTGGGAAGACTTTTACTTCTCAATCGATAATTTGACTGGGTAGAGTATTCTTGGATTTGCGTTGTTTTCCTTCAACTTTTGGAATATGTTACTCCACTCTCTCCTTTTTTTCATAGTTTCTGCTGATAGGTCTGAACATATCCTTATGTGGTGACTTTATATGTGATTGCTTTTTTTGCCCTAGCTGCTCTCATGATTTTCTCCTTTTCCTCAAAGTTGGATAGTTTAACTATTATGTGCCTTAGTGATTTCTTCTTGGGGTCCCGTCGTGCTGGTGTTCTTTCAGCCTCCTGGATGGTTGCTTGGTTTTCAATCATTAGGCTGGGGAAGTTTTCCTCCAGGAATTCTCTCGCTACTGTTGCAGATGACTTCTTTGTTGTGTCTTCCTACGGTAGGCCAATAATTCTAATGTTGTACCTCTTCATAGCATCAGACATAGCTCTTAGGTTTTCTTCGGCTTCTCTGATGCTCTTATTAGATTTTTGTTCACGTTTATTAAAGTCTGCTTGGTTGTCCTCCAAGACACTGATGCGGTTTTCTGATTCCTCCAGTCGATTCTCAAGGAACATGATTTTGCTATTGTTTTTCGTTATTTCCTCCCTAAGCTCCTGTATTTCCCTTTGGTGTACGGCTTTTATCTCCTCTATCGTTTCATCCTTTTTCTGAATTGTTTCCTTCATATCCTGCATGACTCCAAGCAGCATTCTGAGAGTTTCTTTGTATGGCTTCTCAATGTCTGCTTCTTCTATGTATGTTGCTATGTTCAGCACATCTACTGCCTTTGTCTTTTGTTTCTCCTGTTTTTTTGTTGAGGTCGTTGGGGCTGATGGTTGTTTGCATTGAATTGTTTTTGAGGGACCAGGTGCCATTTTCTAGTCTCTCTCTGGAAGACTTATAGGAATGCTTCTTTGAACTGCCTACAGCTGATTTTGCTAGGTTATTAACCTACCACTTTATCTTCCTGTGGCTTCCCTATCAGGGGAGTGCCCCAGATGGCAGGTCGGCTGCCTGCCCCAGTGTTGCAGGGACTGGGCTGAAGTTCCTGCTATTGGTTTGAATATTGATAAGTGTTGGCTGAGCTGCCTTATGTCCCCAGGTACACAGGCAGGAATTCCCTGGTGAGGAGTCAGAGGAGTATCCCCTGGAGAGCAAGCAGGCCTTTTCCCTAGCCTTGGGCTATCTATGCAGGGTGGAGCTCACCTAGCTGGGTGTGGCCCAGGCGCAAATGCCCCAGGGCAATGGGAGTGTCCCGTAAGTCTGCAATGGAGTGTGAGAGAGCAGTTCAGGAACAAGAGGGGGAGCAAAATTAAACAGTGAGACCGGACTGTGCCGGGGTACAGGGAAGCGAGGGAAGGAAAAGCAACTATGCAGCTGAGTCCCACTCCCTGCCTGTGGACCTGCAAGGGACCACTCCCTGCCCCAAGCCCCAGTGGCAGTCCATAGCTGAGCCCCAAGAAGAGTCACAAGAAAGCTGCTGAGCAGCCCCCAGAGAAGTGGGGGTGCAAAGAGCAGAGATGTTAACTGGCACTGCAGTGTAGCTGAAGCTTGATCCCTGCCTATGGAGCTGTGGGGGTTTGGGTTCAGTCCCTGCTCAGCCCATGTGGCGCTGCAAGCTGTGGCTGTGCCCTGAAAAAGCCCCGGAGCAGCCCTCCAAGCCTGCGTGGGAATATAGTGCAGAGATGCAAACAGAATCAACAATGCAGCTGAACACCAATCCCTGCCGGTGGAGCCTCAAGGGCCCTGTCCCTGCCCTGAGGCAGGCAGGGGAAAACTGTGGATGTGCGGAGGCCAAGCCCTGCTACAGGCTCCAAATGGTCCCGGCTTGGGCAGACACAGCGGCTAGGCTAGGGTCGAGCCCCATCCGGCTTCCACTATAGTAAGCCAAAAGCCCCCAGCCCCTCAAAACCCCGTGGATCTGAGCCTACTTATCTTTATGTTGTGCCTCCTGCGATCCAGTGGCGTTGAATTTCCCTCTGAGGAACTCTCCTGGGCTGGATTCTGCGGAGTCCCTCTGGTATGTGTTACTCCGTCACCATCTTCCCGGAAGTCTCTGTATGATTTTTAATGGATAACTCCCGAAGGTATTTTCTCCTGGAACAAATTATTTTGGTCGCTCTTAGGTAATCCCATCACATTCTTCAAATCACAGTTTTCAATGAATTCAATTAATTAGATTATTAAGGGCATAGGGTGAAACCACCACTAAACAAAATGGTCCCATAGGCAGGGACATAGAATGATTTCACAGTAGAAATCAACTGAGAGCGTACCTACCTATGTGTACCTACCCCCTGTTTTGAGGACTGATGTTTGGTCTGGGTCCTAACTAGATTAATTAATTAGAGACATTGAAAAGAATACCTTTCTTATTGTTAGCTGCAATCTAGTTTTCTCCAGTTTATAAGAACATGATGTACCCATGGGGATGTAGTGGGTTATGTGTTGGATTGCTAACCACACATTCAGCAATTCAAAACCATTAACTGGTGATGTTTTCTAGTCCCTTAAAGAGTTGCCGTTTCAGAAACACACAGGGCCTTTTGTACTCTGCCCTGTAGAGACTTTATAAGTCAGAATTGACCCAATGAGAGTTCATTTTTTTTAATGGACAACCAAACGAAACCATGACCTGTGACCTCTGTATTCTGAGTTTAATTGGTCACCTTTTTTCTTGGGGATTGGAATGGTGACTTTGGGCTCTTCACATATTGGTCATAAACCTGAGAGTCCTCATTTGCATTTCTTCTAACTATTGCCTCTTTTGTTTTACTTTTTTGCTAGTGTTTCTTTATGATCCATTTATTTTGCCAGTGTGGGAATTTCCATGCATACTTATTGCTAATGAGCTTTTCATTTCATATATAGAATATTCATATAAAACATGTATAAACCACTTTATTTTGCCACCTTCCATGAATCAGATGCAAATGCCTTAAAAGTTTACTGAAAATGTGCTTGTGGTTCCTGGTTTTGCCTGTCTGCCTACCTTAGTTCTGTACATTTAGGTAAAGTCTGAGAGAGCAGACAGTTCCACATACATAATTAGCAATGTGAGTTTCTTGATGGGTTAGATTTGGGTTCTGTGTAGGGTTGTAGAGTGCTAGAGTCAGAGTCTGTATTTGAGATTGGAATCTAGGCCCTGGGATTAATGCTCCCGGTTCAAGAACAAGAGTCAATGGATAGAACTAGAATTTCAGTGTCATGAGTGGAGAGTCAGATGTTGGTGGATGGATTAAAGGGCTCTATGTTTAGAATGTGTCGTGCCTACCAGCTTATGTTTGGCGTTACTTAGGGGCTTATGTGTTATGGCATAAAGATAGAGAGTTATGGTTTAAACAGTATAGTTTTGGAAGGTGGTTTCTGATATTGAGACATTGTGTCATAAAGTTAAGATTAAGGTTGGAGAATATATTCAAAGTTGTGTTCCTGACTCAAACAATTGGGATAATTGAATTAGGTTAGTTTGAGCGTGTATGGCAGGGGTCTTCAAACTTTTTATGCAGGGGGCCAGTTCACTGTCCCTCAGGCGGTTGGAGGTCCAGACTATAGTTTTTTTTTAAAGAAACTATGAACAAATTTATATGCACACTGGACAGGTCTGCTGCTAAGCAGGACTGGCAGCAGCAACAAAAACTACTGGTGGGCCTGATAAATATCCTCGGCAGGCCGCATGTGGCCCACGGGCCTGGTTTGAGGATTCCTGGTGTATGGTGTTAGGATTTCTTAAGGAAATCCTATATTTTTTCCACTTAGCTGTGGCTATCAGGGAATGCTCAGGATGCTAATAGACATCGTGGATGTAAAGAGCTTTTCAGGTGGTTAGGGGTTCAATGTTTTAGGATATTATCAGTGTGCTGTAAGGATGCTCAGCGTCTTAAGGTGTAAGGGTTAATGGTTTGGGAGTTGTTGATTAACAATTAATAGTTATTGGGTTAACTTTCAAAAGTTATTTTTGCGTGTTGAAATGTAGCCTACAACGTTTATATATTTATTAGCTATTTATGGCATATTTTGCATATTTTATGGATATGAACATTAATTTATGATTAGAGGCAATTTTATTTCATTTGGGAAGCCTCTTTTCTTTTTAAAAAAAAATCATATTTTGATTGCTCTAGTTAGAACATAGTCAATTTTTAATATCAGCAGTGAAAGTGCACATTTATGTTTGTCCTTTTTCTGAGGTGTGGTGATGTTTTTCTCTTTCCTCTAAGTATGACATTTTCATTTTTTTAAAATAGGAATGTGTATTATCATATTCACATATTGAACTATATTGTTTCATGTTAGATTTTCAGAGGTGTTTTTTTTAACATGAAAAGCCTCTGACTTTGTTTAGTATGTTTCATGTGTCTATTTAGATAGTTAATCCTTTTTTGCATTAATTGCTATATTACAGAGCTTATTTTCTTATGTTAAATCAACTCTGGGGGAGATTCCAATTAGTCATGGTATATAATTATTTCAGTGTGTTGTCTGACTCAGTTCCCAATATTTTCAAGCACTTTTTCATGTAGATCCATTATAAATATTGGTCTACAGTTTTCTTGAAGTATCATCATCTAGCCTTGTTAACAGTTTATTACTGGTCTCATAGAAAATGCTAGTAAGTGACAAAAAAAAGAAAAGAAGAAAAAAGAGGGCCTGATGCAGGGGGCTTGAGTGGAGAGCAAATGCTTTGAGAATGATTGGGGCAGGGAATGTATGGATGTGCTTTATACAATTGATGTATGTATATGTATGGATTGTGATAAGAGTTGTATGAGTCCCTAATAAAATGTAAAAAAAGAAAAGAGGAGAAAAAAATGATTAGGGCAAAGAATGTACAGATGTGCTTTATACAATTGATGTATGTATATGTATGAACTTATGAACTGTGATAAGAGTTGTATGAGCCCCTAATAAATTGTTTAAAAAAAGAGGAAAAAAAAGAAGAGGTGAAGGAAAAAAAAAACATGGGTGGTGCTGTCAGCCATCCAAACAGATGAGTTTGAAAAATGTTTGCAAAAATGTAATCACAGGTTTAACAACTCTATTAAGTGTAATGGAGAGTTCTTTGAAGGTGATAAGATTGTTTTGTAAAAATATATATATAGATTTTAAAAAAAGAAAATGTTAGTAAGTGTACTCTCACAACTATTGTTATGTTTTCACCCAATAACTTGAACTTAAGGGAAAAAGTGTTTATTCATACTGTGTGAATCCTCTGGTCTTTAATCTACTTTAGATTTAGCCTTGAAGTTTCTCATGGAATTTAATTGTGATTCAGTTGATTCTGGACCCTCTGAGCTTCTTGAAACCCACTCACCTCATAGATCACTTGTTCTGGAGGGATCCTCAGGTCTTGCAACTGACCTCCCAGTGTAGAGCAGTGTTTCTCAAAATTCCTAATACTATGACACTTTAATACAGTTCCTCATGTTGTGGTGACTCCCCAACCATAAAATTATTTTTGTTGCTACTTCATAACAGTAATTTTGCTACTGTTATGAATCCTAATGTAAATATCTCATATGCAGTATATATTTCTATTGTTACAAATTGAGGATAAATAAAGCATAGTGATTAATAACAAAAACAACATATAATTATATATTGTGAAATATTTCTTTCTAATTATAAATAAATGAAAATTTGTCTTGAAGCCTGGTGTAGCATGGGTAACAGTCTTCACGTCAGGGACTCATGTGGGTGTATCTGCATGTTGGCAGACCTACCTGGAGATGGATAAGGTCTCAGTTCCTACGACCATCAAAAATATGTGTTTTCCGATGGTCTCAGGCGTCCCCTGTGAAAGGGTCATTCAACCCCCAAAGGGGTTGTGACCAACAGGTTGAGAACTACTTGCATAGAGGGATAAATGATTTACAGTACCCTTGATGGACAAATAGCCACTCACACCAGAGTGACTGTGTGCTACCCTCACACTTGAGCCCAAGATGAGAAATACTCTGCCATAAGACATGCTGCGTGGATCATAGAGAATTTCCTTCAGTTCACCTCCAGGAGAATGGTGTACATCAATGAGGGACAGGAATTCCTCAGTGATTTTATCATCACCTTGTTTATTTTTTTATAGCAAAGGCAAGCCATTCTTTCTTTTTAATAAGAGAGTTTATGTTGCAGAAAACTTCACATGAAAGGTTTGGCATCTGTTATCATGGAAATAACTTTTATAAATATAACTATCACACAAGTATTTTGCACCTCTCTTGTGTATTGATTAGTGGTTTCTGAGGTTGTCAATGTTAGGTGCCATTGAGTTGATTCCACATTGTAGGGACCCAATACACAACAGAAACACTGCGTTCTCCTTTAACAGACTCGCAATTTAGGTTGAACCCATTACTGCCGTCACTGTCAATCCATTTTGTTGAGGGATTCCTATTTTTCACTTCCCCCCTACTTTACCGGACATATTGTCCTTCTCAAGGGACTCCTCCCTTCTGACAACATTGTCCAAAGTATGTAATATGGCCTCCCTACTCTCTCCTCTAACTAACATTCTGAGCTCATTTATTCGAAGACAGACTTATTTGTGCTTTTGGAGAACAATGTTATTTCACTATTCTTGGCCATCACTACAATTCAGTCAAATCTGTTCTTCTTCAGTCTTCCTTATTCAGTGATCAACTTCCACATGTGAGGCCATTCATAATACGGTAGTTTGGGTGAGGGGAACCTACTCTTTAAAGTAAGATCCCTGCTCTTCAACAATCTAAACAGCCAAATAAGGTTTATTCATCCAATACAATGTATCTATTGATCTCTTGACTGGTGATAGAATGACTATCACCATTCTGTTGTTTTGTATTTTTTACATAGGCTAACAGTTTTCTGGAAGGAGTTAGAACTTAGTCAAGCTTAGATTAAGAATGTTGCTCACGGAGGGGTCTGGAAGGCAACTGTTCTCTGCAACCGACCAAAATAAGATCCCTGAGTTGAAACCTGTTCTTAAGACTTGGTGGTATGGTGAGCCTTATATTTAAGGTATGCTTGATGACGGGGCATTAAACAAATTGTGTTTTTCTCTAGTAGCCTGACTTGCTGATTAATTTCAGAGGAGC